>NW_027103442.1:0-118982 GCF_902728285.1 Clytia hemisphaerica | reverse complement strand
ACTTGTTATACATTTTTTGAAAGCGAACAGTAGGGAATCAAATTTTTAAGCTTAGATTCCCAATTTGTTTTTTCGGACACTTTGGTATGATTTTCGGACAAATACGACGGTCTCAGGCAAAAATCATAGGGTCAAAAATTAATGAAAATTTCTAGCTTGAGAAAACGGAGTCCTGTTGTATATTTTTGAAAATCTCTCAAAAAATTAAGATTAGAGGTATATTGCGAGTATAGGTGATTTTAGTACCTAGCTCGAGAGATCGAGCTTCAAAAAGCGCAAAACTGACAAGACAACTGTTATGGCTGAAAGACACTGTTTTTAAGGGTTTCTTTTCTGACCAATACATCGAGCGACTTTACAAAATAACCCTCTACTATAGTGTTGTTATTAAGGGCTCTGACCATAGTGAATTTTTAATAGCCACTTACAAAATATAAAGTTCTACTTGATGTAGCCCAAAAACTGTGGCATGTTATACATATTGAAAATATCTGAAAATTTAAGAATCGCAATGAAAAAATTTGACGAATAGGAGGGCGTTGCTCTTGTGGTCGTGAAGAATTTTATTTTTAAGATTAGACGATTTAAGGAACGCTTTTTCGATTTTTTTTTAGAATAGTTTTATTGCGTACTTTCTGGAGATTTAATTCTCATTTAAGATTTTCTATATGTGTGCTTTTAAAGAGATTTGTATATTTTTGAAAGTGTATGTATATTATAGCTCGGGACAGTATATTTTCTACGTGTGCCTTTTAAAGTGATTTACAGATTTTACTTAATTTTATTATATGCTATGTTTTATATTTTAGCCTGGAACAATTTTATATTAACGGTGTATTTTTCTATGTAAGGTTTTGAACTTTCAGTGTTTTAAACGATTTTTTAAATGTAGATGGGCCGTGTTTCATATATATCAAAGCATCTTACTTTATTTACGGCATATTTTTCTATGTAAGTTTTAGAACTTTCAGTGTTTTAAAATTTTTTTTAAATGTAGATAGGCCGTGCTTCATATATATCAAAGCATCTTACTTTATTTACTGTGTATTTTTTTCAAAGCTCAAATATAACCAGAATTGGATTGCACGTCAAATTTTATGAATTTCAACCATCTGATAGAAATTTTGAAATCTGGTGTCTTATAAACAAGGAGTGGCTTGTTTCTAGGGGTTGGAAATTATACTCCTATAAACTAAACTAATAAGCATTAACTAACTCAGATTTATCGATTATAAGGACACTCTTTTCGGCCGTTAGAATTTTTAGTTTAAAAACAATTTATCTAGGTTATTCATGATTCACCCGGCTTCTTTGGGTTTTTTTTTGTGTCTCTTACGTCATAGTTATTAAAAGTTGCGGCAAGTCGAGTCTGATTCCTTTAGAATGTGCTGTTATAACCTGTTGGTACTCCACTCAAACTCGCTCAAAAGTCACTGCAGATTGATGCTGACGTCATATTTGACCTACCAGTAATCTAGCACAATTAGTAAAAGGTAAAAGTCACGGCAGTTATCACCTTGCCGGCACTCTAGTCAAATTTACTCGAAAGTCACGACAGATTCAATGTGGCTTGTTAGAACCCTGCCGGCACTCTAGTCAAATTCACTCAAAAGTCACGGCAGATTCAATGTGGCTTGTTATAACCTGCCGGCACTCTAGTCAAATTCACTTAGAAGTCACGGCAGATTGATACTGACGTCACACTAGACCTGCCGGTACGCTAGCCACAATTAGTAAAAGTCACGGCAGATCGAATATGGCTTGTTATAACCTGCCGGCACTCTAATCAAATTCACTCAAAAGTCACGGCAGATTCAATGTGGCTTGTTAGAACCTGCCGGCACTCTAATCAAATTCACTCAAAAGTCACGGCAGATCGAATATGGCTTGTTATAACCTGCCGGCACTCTAATCAAATTCACTCAAAAGTCACGGCAGATTCAATGTGGCTTGTTAGAACCTGCCGGCACTCTAATCAAATTCACTCAAAAGTCACGGCAGATTCAATGTGGCTTGTTATAACCTGCCGGCACTCTAGTCAAATTCACTCAAAAGTCACGGCAGATTCAATGTGGCTTGTTATAGCCTGCCGGCACTCTAATCAAATTCACTCGAAAGTCACGGCAGATTCAATGTGGCTTGTTAGAACCCTGCCGGCACTCTAATCAAATTCACTCAAAAGTCACGGCAGATTCAATGTGGCTTGTTAGAACCTGCCGGCACTCTAGCCAAATTCACTCAAAAGTCACGGCAGATTCAATGTGGCTTGTTATAACCTGCCGGCACTCTAGTCAAATTCACTTAAAGTCACGGCAGATTCAATGTGGCTTGTTATAACCTGCCGGCACTCTAGTCAAATTCACTCAAAAGTCACGGCAGATTCAATGTGGCTTGTTAGAACCTGCCGGCACTCTAGCCAAATTCACTCAAAAGTCACGGCAGATTCAATGTGGCTTGTTATAACCCTACCGGCACTCTAGTCAAATTCACTTAGAAGTCACGGCAGATTGATACTGACGCACACTAGACCTGCCGGTACGCTAGCCACAATTAGTAAAAGTCACGGCAGATCGAATATGGCTTGTTATAACCTGCCGACACTCTAGTCAAAATTCACTCAAAAGTCACGGCAGATTCAGTGTGGCTTGTTATAACCTGCCGGCACTCTAATCAAATTCACTCAAAAGTCACGGTAGATTCAATGTGGCTTGTTAGAACCTGCCGGCACTCTAGCCAAATTCACTCAAAAGTCACGGCAGATTCAATGTGGCTTGTTATAACCCTACCGGCACTCTAGTCAAATTCACTTAGAAGTCACGGCAGATTGATACTGACGTCACACTAGACCTGCCGGTACGCTAGCCACAATTAGTAAAAGTCACGGCAGATCGAATATGGCTTGTTATAATCCTGCCGGTACGCTAGCCACAATTAGTAGAAGTCACGGCAGATCGAATGTGGCTTGTTATAACCTGCCTGCACTTCAGTCAAATTCATTTAAAGTCACGGCAGATCGATGCTGACGTCACATTTGACCTGCCGGTACTCTGGCCAAGATTAGTAAAAGTCACGGCAGATTATTACTGACGTCTTTTTGGCCTGCCGGTATTCTAGTTATAATGTAAATTCTCAGCTAAAGTTACGGCAGATCATGATTGAAGTCAGGTTTTACTCTAGGGTTTTTCTTCAACCTGCCGGTACTTTAGCTTGGTCTTAGTGGTTTCGTTAGTGAACCGGCAGGTTAAAAATAATCTGCCGGTACTGTAGACACAGCGAAAAAACATGATAGTCAGGGAGCAGAGCGCCAAAAAAATCAAATAACACTCGGGACTTTTTGAAACTTTCAGGGATGGTTAAGTAGGCCTAAAGGGTCACAAAACCGTTTACTTGCCTTTCTGAATTTACTTGTGGGGCCTTGCACGGACAAAAGTTTACTGTATGACTAATCCCAGGGGGGACATATTTGACCCCCCTGATATCTCGGGATCGCCAAATGCTATTGATTCCAAATTTTGACCACTAAAAGACCTTCATAAAACAAAATGATTGTATTGTATTTTGGTCTAGTCACGTGACCTTAGAGGGTAATTTACAGACCAATACTTTTGCACTCTTTTCACTTTAGAATTCTTTGACCGTAACGGTTTTACCAATGAAATTGTAACAAACATATTAAATCTAATATTTTATGTGTCTTGGTCAAGGGAGTTGATAAATATCGCTGGAGAAAAGTTTATTTTTTACCCTGTCGATCGGTCTGTAAAATTACTTAACTCTTAAAGGGAATGTTCTATGTGTTATAAAGTATACGGATGAACTGCAATATATAGAAAGGTAAAGGAAAACATCCCCGTATTTAGCGATATATTTTGTCCTGAAAACTCTAGTTCGAATTCATAAGTGCTCTTTCAAAACTACCATGATAAGATTTAAAATATTGACCTGTAAGAGGTGCTGAGGAAATGCTGAAACACATTCAAAATGAGCCGCTATCACTCCAATGTCACCTCTGTACGTAATTTTCCATCGTGTATCATAAGCCAGTGAAGTGTATTCTTGAACAAGACAGCTAATTCTGCTTTGATTTAACTAAGCAGGGACCACGGCAGTATGGAAGGGGCAGCCTGGCTTTGCCCGACCACATTTTTTCAAAGCAAAAGGAAAATTTACTAATCAATCCAAATTCTGCTTTAATAAACAGGCCCGGAGGAACGACCGTAAATATGTAGGGGCTGAAAACCTATTAAATGAGTTAAATTTCACCAGACCAGGATATGGAGAAAATAGTGCATTTTGCTGAAAAGAAGCGAGGCTAAAGTAAAGCCTCCTCTGCCTGCTTCCACCGGGCCTGAATAGTCTTGAAAAAGATCTATTTTAGTTAATCAAGATTGATTGCAGGGTTTAGATTATAATTTTTTTCCATCTGTACCTCCTTAGTCACTATACTCTATCACTTTCAAAGTTGAGCCGCAGACTAATAATCTAAGTTCTTGAAAATAAAATCTTGTTGGCAGGAATTTAATTTGACCCTTTACTGAGTCAGTAAATTCGAGCAAATTCGTAAATCGCCAGACGCCACTTTCTGGATATGAATATTATGTTCCAGCCAAGGGTGCCTTTTTGAGACAAAAGAGGGTTGAAAAAATCCAAAAATTATATTTGAGTCCCATGGACTGGAAATTTCTACTTTTTGCTGCTTGAAAGATCAAAATTTGGTCAAATTATCCCCTATAAGCCTCATAAAATTCACAAAATGTCCTTTTTTTTCTCTTTTTTCAGTCCCGCTAAGAAAGTACTAAGTAAGGTCTATCCTACGACAAAATCTTTTTAAATATGTCCCGTTGGTCTATCCCTTTGCTTTATCTAGTCAAATAAAAAGGCCAGGGCCCAGGCCTAATATGCATTTTGTTACATGCTTTCTTTTTATAAGAACCAGCTTTTTTCGTGATTTTTAAACTGGGAATGTACGTAAGATCCGTAAGATATTTGTCAATAATATGAAAAAGCTCTCCATTATCTCCCCAACAAGTAACAACATACTCTTCGCCGATTTTGAGATTAAAGGTCTGGCTGGAACCTTATTGTTCTTCATTTTTCTCAGGTTTCGGCCGCCGGGGGTACTAGGGTTGGCGGATCGATGAGAGGGGTATGTGTGCGGACCGGACCTCCGAAGAAAACCAACTGACCCTTAGAGAGACCAAATTTTAGTGAAAAAGTGACCCTTAGTTAGAGAGACTTTTTTGGAAAATTTTCTCCGATTTTCGAAAAACTTCCTTCCCTTTTAGAGAGACTTTTTTACAAGTTTTCCGGCTAGTTCGAAACACGGGTCACGGGTCACGGGTTACAGGGCACGGGGTACGGGTCACGGGTCACGGGGCACGGGGCATACAATTTACAGACCGGAAAAAATATAACGATATCATGACGTATAATTCATAACACGTACTACATAACACATATAATAGTACTAATACTACTAGTATAGTATGTCTGAAACAATTATATACGAATAGTATTATCATGAAAATTTTTCAATAATATGTCACCCACAAATTTTGACAAAATGATATTGAATGACAAAAATATTGTCAAAATCATGAAATATAAGGCCTCTGAACCAATTTACAGCAAAATGTTTTTTCGTAGTCAATAGGATGCTAATCATGTGACTGGATATAGATTGACATGTTTTAAAATGATTAAATGCTGCAAGATAGTGGTTTTAAAGATATGAGTATAATTACGTCATTTTTATTAAAAATTCATAATGGTAGATGGAAAATATTGACACATTTAAAAAATACCATCATTTCTACGTTATTATCCATTAAAATTATATTCATACTCAAGGTGATGGAGGGGATATAATGAGATATGATTTAACAATAGCCGTACTATCATTTTCGTGAGAAAGCTCGCTTTTCAGACGATGGGAATTGTAATGTAATATGTATATTACTTACGTATAACATATAACATGCATATAACACTAAAAGTGTATTATTGATTATAAGCTTATTATATGTATGTAATATGTTGCGGTGTTTTCTGGTCTGCATTATACACGACGCAAACTTCGAAAGCACGTGGAAAGCACGTGGTTAGGTTTTAGCGTTTTAAATAGTCATACGTGGATAAAATACCTTAAAATTGATTTTTTCGATAATTTTTAGTGTTTTTAAAACATTTTCTGTTTGAATTACTTTGATCTGAGCTGCCCCGTCACCCCGTGACCCGTGACCCGTGCCCCGTAACCCGTGCCCCGTGCCCCGGACCCGTGACCCATGACCCGTGTTTCGAACTAGCCGCAAGTTTTCCTGTTAAAGTTAATTTTTTTTTCTAAAACTCATGCGAATGTTCCGACCCTTAGGCCTTAGAGAGACTACTTTGAAATTTTCTGATTTATATCTCGATTTATATAACCTTTAGAGAGACTTTGGAAGGTGAAAAAACCGACCCAAGGTCCTCCCATACCCAGCATCTATTTTTGCTTAAGTACCCCCGGGTTTCGGCCTAAGTGATAGAGCCTTGTGTTCTAATAAAAAAACAAGTGTAAGCATATGTGAGCCTGCTGGTGCAATACACATTGCACATGGTAGAAAGGTTTCCCGCGCTTTTCTCGCGTACTTTTAATAATCTTTGTTATTTACGAAATGCAATGGAATGTATTCATTTATAAAAGTTATAGACGGGGGTTTGTATACAAATTATTCTTTCACTGAAAGATCAAAGAATCTTTTTTATCTCAATTTTGTTAAAGTAAACAGAAATGTAAATAAATGTTATAAAACAGGTGAATATACAAAAGATACAAAAAGAAAATGATTCTCTCATTTCTTTTATTCGTTTCATTTTGTATGAACCCCCTGAAAAGATTCAAATATTTTGAACGCTGTGTTATGAGAAAGAAAGATGGCGACAAAAAACTGAACTTTTTTGTAACTGAAAAATGAAATGTGTTTTGATTGATTTCAAAGCCCACAAGTAAATTCAAGATGGCAAGTAAAGTGTTTTGAGCTCTATGGAGCATAAGCTTTCATTTCATGTAAGTTTTAAAAAGTCCCACCAAAATACCAAAAGCAAGCCAGCACAACATTCGTAGCACCACATTCAACACCACTTTCGCAGCACCACATTCGCACTTTCGTTTTCGCTCCAGCACCACATTCGCTCTTTCGTTTTCGCTCCAGCACCACATTCGGCACTTTCGTTTTCGCTCCAGCACCACATTCGGCAATTCCAGCACCACATTCAACTTTCTGCCCAATTTTCATACTGAAGGAGAGTATTCCTATCCTGGAAATTATGATTCCTATCAAGCCTTATCTATAAGCTTCCATTTAAAGCCAAAATGAAGTCTCTATCACCATTTCTCTTCATAGCCTCGCGTTATAAAGACACCTCGGTAGAGTACCGAAAATCTTAATTTTGGTGTTTTGGACTAGAAATTGTACTGAAGGAGAGTATTCCTATCCTGGAAACTATGATTCCTATCAAGCGTTATCTATTACCTTCCATTTAAAGCCAAAATGAAGTCTCTATCACCATTTCCTTTCACAGCCTCACGTTTTAAAGACACCTTGGTAGAGTACCAACGATCCTAATTTTGGTGTTTTGGACTAAAAATTGTACTGAAGGAGAGTATTCCTATTCTGAAAATTATGATTCCTGTCAAGCTTTATTTATTAACTTTAATTTCAAGCCAAAATGAAGTCTCTATCACCATTTCCCTTCCCAGCCTCACGTTTTTAAGACACCTCGGTAGAGTGCCGAATATCTTAATTTTGGTATTTTGGACTAAAAATCATACGGAAGGAGAGTATTCCTATCCTGGATTTTATGATTCCTATCAAGCCTTATTTATTACCTTTCATTTAAGACAAAAACGAAGCCTCTATCACCATTTCCCTTCCCAGAGACACGTTTTAAAGACACCTCGGTAGAGTGCCGAATATCTTAATTTTGGTATTTTGGACTAAAAATCATACGAAAGGAGAGTATTCTTATACTGGAAATTATGATTCCTATCAAGAATTATCTATTACCTTCCATTTAAAGCAGAAATTAAGTCTCTATCACCATTTTCCTTCTCAGCCTCACGTTATAAAGACACCTTGGTAGGGTACCAAAAATCTTAGTTAGGGAGTTTCGGACTAAAAGTTGTACTGAAGGAGAGTATTCCTATTCTGGAAATTATGATTCCTATCAAGCCTTATATACCTTCTATTTAAAGCAAAAATGAAGTCTCTACTATCATTTCCCTTTCCAGCGTCACGTTTTAAAGGCACCTCGGCATCCCGCTTTGTTCAATGTATTGTTGGTCCCATCGTTCCCACCTCCCACCGGGTCTGTGAGATAGGGATGTACGATATGGACATGGCCAGAGCTCTTTTTAAAAAAGTAAAGCGAAAAAAATAAGTTCAAATTTAGTACTCACATGCTTAAAACGTTCAAAAAGATATACAAACAAGCCTGATACAAATTATGGACGACTCAGTTTGCAGTTTACTCTAAAGAAAATACCTTTGCTCTCGCAGCAGTGGAGGGGGAGGGTTAAGAAAATGGGGGTACGAAATGCCGGTAATTTTTTCTTGAAATTCCTTAATCTCGGTCAAAAAATTCTCAAAAACAGGTTCTGGCAAAAAGTCAATTAAATCTGACAATACTGGCAATATCGAAACGAATCGCTGGAAACTTTTTTGTGCAGGTTGTAGAGTATGACTAGTGAGATTTTGCTAAGTACCTGACTAGAAATAACCGATGTTGTTTGATGGCTCCAATTGATGCCCCTGTTTTGCTCCCAAAAATGGAATGACAAAAAACATAAGTGACTGTGGACCATGGTTGGCGCCGAAGAGAAAACTTTTTAATTTTGACCCTCTTTTATTTGCTTCAATACGACCATAATTTGGAATGATTTTCCCAATAACAGAGGTTCTTGAAAGTCCGTTAGGGATTAAAAATTTCCTTTTGTTTTTATAAACGTGGGGAGACCAGGGTCCTCCACCTGCAATGACTCTGGGCCCTGAATCACGCACTATGTATAACCAGGCTTTTATCATAAGGAACCATTTTCGTGGCAAATGAGAGCCATACACGCTTCGAGAGAGAGGGTTAAACTAGTGTGATTCAAAGATGTTTACCTCCTATTACTATTAGAAACATAACTGATTGCTTCGTGCACCTGCACTTCGCTCCCCCTTTAAATATGGGATTGGTGTGTACCTCAGGTTGTAGAACTGAACTGAATAGGTGCCTATCTCAACAGCCCCAGAGGAACCTTTTCTAATAACAGTGGGGATAAAAATTCCTATCGAAACCAGCGGGTAGGGGGCCAGTAGGGGGTCCCAGCGGGTCTGTGACACAGGGGTGTCACACAGGGTAATCGCCTCTGTTGAACAAGGGATTATCTACACGTGCACTTGACTCTTAGCAATTGCTGCATCCGAGAATTCGAGCAATATGCCGTGTGCTGCGTGTTTGTACAGTCCTAATAATGTTAGGAGTTCAAAACTGTTTTTCTTAGAGACTCCTTATAAATGGGAAAAAATCGGGAAGATTGGACGGCGGTTAATAATTTCGGTTCAAAAGATAAAGAGGTTAGTTTGTACAATATGTCTCATGAAAATAAAAAAAATTGAAATTGTGAAAACATTTTCTTTATGAAGTCATTGATGAAGGCATCAATTATAATGTATGTCATCTTTATGAGTTATCAGTGGCTGTTTTTAAGCCCCTCTTTTCGCCTTTTCTGGAACAACGATACCGAATTACTGTACCGGTCTGTCTGAAAAGATACCGGTAGATTACTGTGTAAAGATCAATACCGGAAGACGTCTCAAATAGCAGAATAACGGTAATTTTTCTTTCGATTCGAATACCAGAGATGAAAAAGGTCATATAACAGAATACTGGCTTCTTGGAAGCCCACCTTTGTGCACTGTCGCGCGGGAGAGGTTGCGCAGTCCTCTCCTGGCGCGATAAGCGAATATTTATTTTTATGCCCGAGGCGTTTGTGATCTGACCCGCCGTTAGAAGACGGGGAGGACAAGAATGTACAGTGGAATTCAGAGTGACAGTAGATCAAAGTAGACATTAGTTTTTCTTCAATACATGTTTCACATAAATAGTTCCATTAAGATAAATAACATTCAGCTTACGATAAATTAATACTTCTCTATATACATAAGTCTGCATCCAGACGTTGTCGATATCTCGAGATAGCGACTTGGCTCCTAGTAATTACCTTCCGACCTACGGTTCGGGCATCTTCTAAAAAGGGCTCTGGGCTTCCGTGGTCCATTTCACAGGCATCCTCTACGGGGGCATCTGCTAAACAGGCATAGGACCATAGTTCGCGCATCACCAAACGGTGGGAAATTGCGATCGATCGCGGAAGTAGGCTTTGACAGACCTAGTCCTTAAGACGGGATCCGCAGAAGTCTATGTTCGCGCGACTCTTGATTCTCCAAGTGACTCTGGGTGATATTCGTCCCAGGTCTTGCTCGGCCGAGCGCTAGTTGAGAATCCCTCGAGTTTTCCATTTCGTTGAGATATATTGATCTCATCCATAATTCATTTTTATTCACATTCAACTACGTATTTTTTCTACACATAAATCCCTCATGACAGCACCAACCATCCAACCATGCTTATTGCTCTTATAATTGCTTTTTTAATTATTTCTTTAAAATAAACGTCAACATACTTTTTGATTTGATGATTTGCTAGCGAGGCTACTTATTTAGTCATATAAAAGGTCACGTGACCTAGTGAAATTAGTTTCGAATTAATTCATAAACCATAAAATATATCATAACTAGCGTCCCAAACGTTGTCACACAGACGACTCACAATCCAAAATATGCGAATAACCATAAAGTAAGGTGGCTTTGAAATTTTAACACTACCACGTAACATTAAAATGAAGTGTTTAGACAAAAAATACGGCAAATTCTCAAACCATTTCTTATGAATATTATGAATATCATTCGACTATGTGTTTCATAATCTTGAAAGCAAAACATTTCCGGTACTCTACCGAGGTGTCTTTAAAGCGTGAGGCTGAGAAGGGAAATGGTGATAGAGACTTCATTTTGGCTTTAAATGGAAGCTTATAGATAAGGCTTGATAGAAATCATAAAATCCAGGATAGGAATGCTCTCCTTCAGCAAAATTTTTAGTCCAAAAAACCAAAATTGAGATTTTCGGTACTCTACCGAGGTGTCGTTAAAACGTGAGGCTGAGTAGGGAAATGGTGATAGAGACTTCATTTTTGGTTTAAATGGAAGAAAATATATAAAGCTTGATAGGAATCATAATTTTCAGGATAGGAAAACTCTCCTTTAGTACACTTTTTAGTCTAAAACACCAAAGTTGAGATTTTTGGTACTCTACCGAGGTGTCTTTAAAACGTGAGGCTGTGAAGGGAAATGGTGATAGAGACTTCATTCTGGCTTTAAATGGAAGGTAATATATTAAGCTTGATAGAAATCATAATTTCCAGGATAGGAATACTCTTCTTCTGTACAATTTAAAGGCCAGAATACCAAAATTGAGATTTTCGGTACTCTACCGAGGTGTCGTTAAAACGTGAGGCTGAGTAGGGAAATGGTGATAGAGACTTTATTTTGGCTTTAAATGGAAGGTAATGTATAAAGCTTGATAGGAATTATAATTTCCAGGATAGGAATACTCTCCTTCAGTACAATTTTTAGTTCAGAACACCAAAATTAAGATATTTGGTACTCTACCGAGGTGTCTTTAAAACGTGAGGCTGAGTAGGAAAATGGTGATAGAGACTTCATTTTTGCTTTAAATGGAAGACAATATATAAAGCTTGATAGGAATCATAATTTTCAGGATATGAATATGCTTTTTCTGTACAATTTAAAGGCCAGAATACCAAAATTGAGATTTCGGTACTCTACCTAGGTGTCTTTACAACTTGAGACTGAGTAGGGAAATGGTGATAGAGACTTTATTTTGGCTTTAAATGGAAGGTAATGTATAAAGCTTGATAGGAATCATACTTTCCAGAATAGGAATACTCTCCTTCAGTACAACTTTTAGTCCAAAACACCAAAATTAGGATTGTTGGTACTCTACCGAGGTGTCTTTAAAACGCGAGGCTATGAAGAGAAATGGTGATAGAGACTTCATTTTTGCTTGGAATTGAAGCTAATAGATAAGGCTTGATAGGAATCATAATTTCCAGAATAGGAATACTCTCCTTCAGTATGAAAATTGAATCGAAAGTTGAATGTGGTGCTGGAATTGCCGAATGTGGTGCTGGAGCGAAAACGAAAGTGCCGAATGTGGTGCTGTGAATGTGGTGTTGAATGTGGTGCGACGAATGTGGTGCTGGCTTGCTTTTGGTTATCCGTCACCAAAATACAACTTTTGACATTTTTTTTGGCGCTCTGCTCCCTGACTATGAAGTTTTTAGAAAACACGAATTAAAAAGGTTTAAAAAAGAGTCCAAGAAAGCAACCGTAGCTTTCCAAAAGACAAGGTATCATTCTTCTTTATTTTAAAGGCTCTAGTCCTAGATATAGGCCGTGGCCAGTGGATTGTTATTGTTTCAAAAATAAAAAATAAAAAAAAATGTCTGTGAACAACTTTTTGACATGTTTCTTAATCTTACTCAATTTGAGGGTGCTGATTCCAAATCTGAATGTTACCAAGCTTGAAAACCCGCAGTTTTTGCGTAATTTGCGTTTTTTTGCGTTTTTTTGCGTTTTTAGGCAAAATTGTAAGCCCTGAAAATTTGTGATTTTTGGGGGGTCTTCAAAATCAAAAAAGACCTATACCACGTGATAGAGCTCTTCAAACTGAGCCAAAAAATGTATTATATCAAAGTCTCAACTTTTTTAGATCAAAAGTTATAGACGATTTTATGGTCAAAAATTGATTGAAAGCAGGGTATTTCCCCACAATCTGCATAATTTATGCAAAATTATAGCACTTTTTTACCACAAAAACGCCTATAACTTTTGATCTAGAAAAGTTGAGACTTTGATATAATACATTTTTTTGCTCAGTTTGAAGAGCTCTATCACGTGGTATACTACTGTATAAGTCTTTTTTGATTTTGAAGACCCCCCAGCCAAAATCATGAATTTTCAGGGCTTACAATTTTGCCTAAAAACGCAAAAAATCGCAAATTACGTAAAAACTGCGGGTTTTCAAGCTTGGTAACATTCAAATTCTGAATCAGCACCCTCAAATTGACCAAGAAAGATATCAAAAGTTTATTCACCGACATTTTGAAAAAAAGTGAAACGTTTTGAGGTACCTGGCCATGGTCTAATAGGAGAGCAGACACCTTTGACCTGAATTTTTGAGGTTACTGCTTCGATCCGCGTTTTGAAAACTATGCAAACCTTGTGATTTCAACCGGTATTCCAACGAAGCCATATTTTGGTTTGTACAGAAATTTTGCCCGCTCAAATCGAAACAACAAAATGGTCAATCTCACTAAAGCAAAACATTGCGGCCACGGCATTTCCCTGGATAAAAATTCTGGTCACGTGACCATCCGTGATTTTAGACCAATGGAAACGCTTCATTTCCCCGGATTAAAGTTGTGTCTACACTAACACGAGGGAAATGGCTAGAAAAAGAGAGAAAAAAACGGGGGTCAAATTAAATTTTTCTCCCTTCTTGCAGCAAACATAAAAGACTTTAAGAGGCCATTTATTTAAGAAAGGGGTGTTATATCATAAATTAATTATGTAAGTAAGTGATATTTTAAGTAACAAGTTCATTAACAATTTTATTTTGAAGTTTGTTTTTAAAAACAAAACCCCGTGCTAGATGATAATCTCATTTTCTTAACTTATGGACCCATTTGGAAGTCTTTGTAATACAGATCATTTGGCAGTGTAGTTGCAGCATATACAATAATTGGAATCTAAAGTCTGAAGTCGTAACTCCTTGCCAGTGACCCCGCAGAGAAATTTTTAGTTGGCAGACACTGACTTTAGGTTGGTTTGGAAATCGTTTTATTTTGAAATGTAATCTTCACTTTAGATGAATCTGGATGAATACTTTTATTTATTTGGATTCATGAAAGGTTCAAGGTTTGTTTACTTTTTTATTTCAAATTATTTCATTGATTTATTGAGCTGCCAATAGCTGATTGAAAAACAAAGATTTTTGATAGTTATCAGCGTGGGCTTGGCCGCCATTTTGAATTTCGATTTTTTTTCTCCTGTACTCAGTAATTTAGAGGTTGTTCGTAATACGCGATTTGGCTCACGTGTAACACTTGTGGCAGATGTCTCTGGTTACATTCTGATAAATAACGAGATTGCTCACTGGAATTTTCTAACCCGCGCAAGCAAACCAGCACATGTCAATCATTTTTTAGACTTGTTAATCATTTTGGAATCATTTTGATTCACTTGTGGTTTCTGAAAAAAGTGTTTGTAAGATAATAAAAAAAGACGAAAGTTTATTTTTATGCATTTTTTTTAGTTGAAAGTTTTTGAATATTGGATTTTCAAGAGAAGGGAAAGACATGACTCTTGACTTGACTTGACTTGTGGTTTCTGAAAAAAGTGTTTGTAAGATAATAAAAAAAGACGAAAGTCTATTTTTATGCATTTTTTTTAGTTGAAAGTTTTTGAATATTGGATTTTCAAGAGAAGGGAAAGACATGACTCTTGACTCTTGACTCTTGACACTCCACCCGCTAACCAACCTGATCCATTTTAAAATACTGTACTTGAGTCAAACTGCACTGAGGTGACACTACTTGGAAAATTTTAGTTTCTTAAAATTATAACGGGAATTTTCAAAAACATCACTAAGAGCTCATAAAACCAGAAAAAGTTTGGTCAATGCTGACAAAATAACACAAACTTCAACGCACCGTATAGGATTCGAACTCTCAAAAATGGCTTTCAATTTTGTAATCTCACCGCCATATCCTCTCAGCCACTCAGGATGTGATAGATTGGAGGACAATGATTAACACTATGTACGTCATACTTTTATTTGGCATGACCTGTGTAATTTTATTTACCCTGTCAAGGTATTAACTTCTTCAAATGATTTTAGATCATTTCCAACATGGCGGGAGCCCATTACTCATCGAGATTTTCAGGGGATTTTCAGGACTCTTTAGTGGAACTGCAGCAAACGGGGTTAGTAAACTCTGCTAGTGCCTGTAAAATTAGAATTTCCATCTGGGGGGTTAGGACACTCTCCAATCTCCTTAAGACTGAGGAGAGGAGATTTTTCTTGCATACAGTACCCATATACAGCAGACAGAATTCACAGAGCGTACACGCGCGGGCGATTAAACACGATCGCGCGGAATGCGGGTCAAAAAATCCCCGTGAGTAATCTCGTTATTTATCAAAAAGTCTCTGGTTGGTGAAAAATACAGGTTTTTTGGTTTTTAGTATCCAAACTAGGATGTTGATTGCTATTTTAGATACTCTTTTGTATCCAATTTAAGATACTCTCCTAAGTAGGAGAGATTGCCGAAGGTATCCTAACTTGCACTTGTTCTTGACTGTACAACTAAGGGTATATTTGCTCTAAATATGTATTCGACTTTAACGCTGAAAAAGTCTAATTTTGATCTTCCTTAAGGTAAAGAGGTTGCCAGATTTGGGTCAGCGAGGCAAAAATTGCTAAGAAGCTGGTAAAATTATAATCCTGGAATATCCTGGAAGTTCCACCTACACTGAAGGGGGGAGGGTGCAAACTCTGCTGTTACATTTGTTTTGAAATTTTGCTGCTTTGATTGGTCATTCATTTGATGGCTATGCAAGTTTCCCTCCACTGATGAAAATTACCCGAATTTTACCAAGCTGTCAGTGTTTACTTGGAACACCAGACTCTTTTCTTTTTGCAAGAAAAATCATACAAAGGGCCTATTTGTTTCATCACTATTTTTGCTATGTTTACTACAAGTGCACTCGATTCAATTTTTTCTGTCCAGATCTGTAGCACTTTTTGTAAATAAACTTGCAAACTCCCTTTTAGCAAAAATAGTAAAAACATCAACCTTCTGCAAGCAAAGCAAAGTTTGCAATTTCTTCACAGTAAAAATTGCATCTAAAATTAGACTGGATGATACTTTCTTAGCCTGATTGCCGATTTTAAACCAATAAAATTAGAGAAGTGAAGAGCTGAAACTGTAGCTTGCTCCACGCACGGGTCTATATCTGAAATCAAAATAGCAGTTGTTTTCATAATGGCGGGATGGTGGTCACACAACCGTAAATAAACAGTGGATTGAAAATTACTTTTCAAAATTCAAAGTACAACCAGGGATCATAAAGATGGCAGACAACAAAACTTGCAATATTTACTAGGAAAGTGATATTGACTATCCGTAGATCTAACACGATTTTTTTTTTTCCTATCCGTAATTCCGTTTTCAGGGGGTAGTGGGTCATTAACAGTTAGGTAGGGTCAGGGTTGCTAGTAACGGCTTGTCACTGTGCCGGGTGCATACTCGGCGCCTTGGGCCCCGCAGGGTTGCTAGTAACGGCTCGAATTTCAGTCAGGTTAAAAAAGGGGTACTTTTACCCATATTATAATAACATTACCCCCGTCTTTTTTGTCATTCTATAAGTATTTCCAAATTTCGTCTTCTGCTGTGCGAGTGTGGCTCAACGGATAGCGTGTTGGCTTCCGAATCCGAAGGTCTTTCTTTAGTGGTGGTTCGAATCCGACCCGGTGCGATGATTTGATTGGTCGAAAAATGATTGACAGGTATCATAACTTAGTCAGAAATGAGAAACTAAGTCTCAAACAGTCAGTAGAAGCAAAGATACAGAAGAAAGATAGGAAAGGAAAAAGAGTAGAAGGAGTGTTAGATATACGGATAGTAGTTATCACCTACCTATTTACTATTATTTTCAAAGTTTTCATGGAATTTCATAGCACTTTTAGCAAATAGCATCTACAGCATTTATAGTAAGTGAAACAAATAGGCCCAAAATAAACAGTTAACTTTGTCACACTAGGAAATCAAGCTTTCAATAAAAACAACATCAGCCATAGCTACAAGATGTATAATTGCAACAACAAGGTTACCACAATCAAGTTCCCAAGACAATTAAAAAACGGGCAGCAGCCAACTACTTTACAAACTTTCGCAAGCAGAAACTTTTGCAAATTTTAGCCCTTTTCACGAAAGCAAATTTTTTTTAATTCTTGAAAGGGCCATTATGCTCTTTCTTTAAGATCTCTTATATAGAGCTTACTAACCGAGCTGGTCAAGTTTCTAAAACTCAAAAACAAAAGACCTAAGGGTAGCTCTCAAAATTTATCAGAGGGAAAATAAATAATACAGAAAATAAATGCGCAAACTATTTATCATCAGTGTCAACTTGTTAGATGACATTGAACATCAGTGTCAACTTGTTAGATGACATTGAACATCAGTGTCAACTTGTTAGATGACATTGATTGTACAATTAAGAAAATATGATGATGTTTTGGATTTTAACAGGTTTTGTCTTCGAAAAATCTTCTTATCAGTGACTTAAAAATCTTAGTTTTGGAAATTTCAATGTTATACAGAAATTGTATTGTATGTACCTTTAAATCTAGATTTATGCTGTGTGATTAAAAATAGTACTTCTCATAGAATTTAGTCGTATTTATCACCAGTCTGTGCTTCAAGCTCTTTTAACTGATTCACTTATGTTTTTAATGTTTCAGGCAAAATATTTAAAAGAATTAACAGTAACAACAAGCAAAATGATTGCACATGCTAGTTTGGAACCTTCCAAGCCACCTGTTCCAAGTTTACCTACTGTGAAGGTTGATTATCGAGTTGATAATAGCTTGGATATAACACCTGTCAAAGTCAAACCAGCCAAGAAGGTTTCACTCCCGAAAAAAACAGAGAGTGGAAACAGTAGAAGAACAACTTCAAAGAAGAAAGTGGAATTTATTGTGAATAATTATCCATCAGAGTCGATACAGGAAAACAGGTAAAGCAAATTTCAGTTGCATATTCTATGTGTATTATTTCTCACATATCTTAGCTTAGCCCAAATCTTTGCCCATCATTACTGTGAGGGATGCTTTAGTTACTCGAATGAGGGATGCTTAGTTACTCGAGTCTAGTGTCAGATGCAATGTTAGGATCAATCGACTATCTAATCAAAAAAGAGCCTACGAGGTTAGTGTCACACCATGTTTTGGATACCATAACAGCAGTTTCTTGTTTGGATCGGTAGCAATCTCTAGAAGAACGAATGCGTTGTTCTATTAATATCGCCGTTGACGAAATTCAAATAAGTTGATAAAATGTTTCTAGTTGGGTGCTTTCACAAGGAGGAGGATATAGAATTGTACGTCCGATTTTTTCGGACCTTACCAATCACTTTTTAATTTTTTAAATGCATTTGAATGGCTTTTTATTAAAATGGAAGATTTAAATGTTACAGGTTCTGAAAAAATCGAGTTTTAAGACTTTCAAAAACTCTGGTTAGGTTGGGCTTGGAAAAATATTTGTTTGCCAATAGAGGTTTTGATTTGAATAAAACAAATTATTCTTTAACATGACAATGAAATTTCTACCGTGATATTACCGTGAATCAAAGATGTTATAAAAAAGTATAGAAGATTACCAAACTTTTTACTATGTTTAATATCTGACGATGGAGTTGAGCTGTTACTCTTTAAAGATGTGAAGAACGAACCAAAATGACTACTCAAACTTAAGAATCGAAATATTGAGTATTCTTGAGTCGGCCAGGAAGGTTTGACTTTATCTTAAATGTCAGTCTATTGAGCGAGCTCCGTGCTTTGACGATGCTTTTTATACATTTTTATCCAGCTATGTTTCATAAATGAATATTGCCGCACTCAACAATAATTCGACGTTCTACTATTCTATACACTCCATTATTCGATAATATTGAGAATCACCTCCAACAAGAAACTCTCATAAACGAGGTCCTACCATTTGATACACTCCCCTAGTCGATGAAATCCGATTCCCCTTAGAAATCGAATTAGAGAACGTCAACTGTATTACCTTACCTTCTTTACTTTACCTTTTCGTGTCAAAATGCCAGCTTGTACTTTTTATTTTCTTTCGGATGTTTGTATTTGTTTACGTGTGGTTTTGCTCTCGACAACAAAACGCCTGTTTTTTGTAACATTCTTTTGTGGTGACACATATTCTCCGAAGTATACTAACCCAGCTGACACACAACGCTGTTTCAACGTTAATCTAATGTTCACAACGTCCATTATAACGTTAGATGAACGTTGAACCAATGTTGTGAGTTAGCTGGGAAGTAGACGATACTCTCGCACGTTAGAGGGATAGTAAACGCGGGGATATATATATGTTTGGAGCTTAAAGCCGCCAGGGTGGTTTGGGGGGAAATTAGCGGCCGTGTGACTTGTGTAGACGACAGGGTCGGCCAGGTACAAAGATGCTATGCCTTGTAATTTATACAGGGGATTCTTCATAACTTGAACACGCACGAGGAACGCAAATTTGTTCGATTTAAGTAAATTTCGAATTATGGAGTAAGGTTTATAAGACATTGTTAGCTGAAGGGGCCTATTTCTCAAATGGGACAATTTGGGGCTGTTAAAAATGTATGTGGGTTGGCCTTCATTAACCTAACATTGTATAAATAAGGCTAAAAAAGTGTCAAATAAGGGTTCTTGTGTATCGTCGTTCACTTGACTAATAGTTCGATCTAATAATTAATGCCTTACAAAATCAATATTTATACTGTGACTTTAATTTTTAGAAATTAGGCACTTTTCAAACAGAGGAGTAATAAATGATTTCATTCGAAAAAAAGGCCAATTTCATACCACATAATAATAGAAATGCAAGATTTTTAATTTTCTAAGACACTTATTTTAGTCATGTGCAAGACGATATGGTCAGTTAAAATTTTTCTCGTCAGTATTTTACCAAGTCATATTTATCATATAGCAATTTTACGATGTTCTTTTTATTTTAAACAGTCTGGCAAACCCAACCTTACACACGACCAATCTATTGAAAAAGCAACTCGACGCATGCGTGAATCAAGAATTCGATTACGAAAAGACATTAAAGGAAATCGAACTGTCAGATAGTTTCAATACGCGTATAAACGAAGAAATGACATGTCTATTAAACTATAAACTGCACGATCAAAAATATACGAATTTAACATCGATTAAAGACGATTCGCCCGATTTAAAATCGATAGCTGTTCAGCGGAAAACTCTATATAAACCTCGGAAAAAGAAAATTGATACCAAACCAGACCTAAAAGACTTTTACGAAGAAGAGAATTTCATTACGGAAAAACCGTGTACGGATTTTGGACTTGATTTCGATGAAGATTTTTATGGGAATGATACTGACAATGAAAATGAATTAGATAATGATTATTTGTTTTATATGTATCGAAAGTATGACTTAGGCTCTTCGTACACTTGATGGTAAAATGGTATGTAAACTAAATGCGGATTTAAGATGTTAACCTGAATCGAACAACGTTTCAAACCAAATCAATACAAAGAATATGACTGCCTTAATTCTTTTCAGGTAATTTGGAGAAATTTAAGTTTTATGAAGATGGAACTAAGCTTCGTCCATATAGTCTTCAAATAGATACAAAAATGTAAACGTCAAGAAATGGATAAAATTAAATTTCCAGTTTTCACATTTTTTATCAAAAATGTAAATGCTCGAAAATGCGAATCGTGCCTAATAGGCCATTCAATTTTATATCTATACTGGGGATGGAAGAACATTCCCAAAGGTTAATCAAGCAGAGATTACAGGGGGTCTAAAAGTGTCTTTTTTCATTTTTCCAGAGGTAACAAATTATATTAAATTTTCCAGGGGAAACACTGGCTTTAGTTCGTCCACCGTCACTTCAAGGTATGAAAATAAATTTTCCAAGTTTTTTTCTTCAAATTTTGCCAATTTAAAGGCAATTTAAATTTCCAAGAAATGTTTGTAGACTTGAAAAGGTTCGTCCACCCCCTGTATGGAATTTTAATGGAATGACCCAATAAGGCCCTCTCAGTGGACCCTAAAGTCACGCGAATTTTTTTCAGAAATCACGCCTGTACTTTATTTTCACGCCAACTGCTAGGGGCCTGTTTTGGTATCTATGCATCTCAAGAAATTTGAAGATTTCTCTTCAGTATAAAGTTCACATGAGTTTTTTTTAAATAAGTTGTATAAGTAAATAATAAAATAAACGTATAAGTCGTGTCATAACCTCGGCAATCCTATGTTTCCTTATTGATCCATTTTTGAATTTGCCGAATGATGTTACCGATTAAACCAATGAAATAGAAGCACGAAGGGGTAAAAGTGAATTCCTCCTTGGTAGGATTTGAAGTCATTAAATCCTACCTGCTAAGTTGCGCTGCCTAGCGCGGTCCGCGTGAATTTCACACAAATGCCGGATTGAAAGTAAAACTTACTGCCAGATTTTCAAAGATGTGCCACTCGAAAACAAAGAAATCGCTAGATTCAACCCGTCCTTAAAGATACGTTGCACATTTTAAAGGCTTCACCACTTTTTCTTATGCCTGAGAAAGGTTAAAGATTCGCTTCGAGCTTCCATATTTCATACAGTGTATTCCGAGATATTTTTTTATCTGACAAATGAAGCCGTTGCTTTGTAAACTTTGTATTTATGACGAATTGTATATATTATATGTACATTATTTCTGTCAGTATGTTTAGTTTTATTCAATGATTCAATGTAAATATAGACAAGTGTGACCTTTTCAACCTTACTCGTGTTTTCTTTGGCGGTATGCTTTCCTTAAGATATTGTAGTTCTAGTAAAAATCGGACTATGACAGGAAATACATGTTTTTTTTATAAGCATTGCACTTGTAAGCATATATAGGCTCAGATATGGGGAAAATTAAGCATATGGCAAGCATTACTTGAGCCTACGAAATATGTTTTTTTCCTGATTTAGGCTTTTTTGGCTGGAATTTTACGGATTTTCAGTATTTCCCTGAATTTTTGCTTTGGATATAAGCATCCCTCAAGCATTTTTTCAGCCTTATTAAGCTTTCGACCTAAGCATCTCTGAGCCTGTTTTCGGATTTTTGTATGCTTATAAAAAAAACATGTAGTTGAAAATATGGACCTAAGCAGACGAAATTTGGACCCTTTATATTTTATGCAAAATTACAATTTTTCTAAAACCCACACTTGGTATAAAGTCAAAGTGGTGAGAACTCAGGCATTTTAAGGTGAGTCCAAATTTTTTGTAATTTTTAAACACCAATAGCACTCGCCAAGAGGTGTTCATTCATACCTTTTTGGAAGCGTATTAGGGTTTAGAATATGAAAAGTACTTTTCAATAATTGTTTTGCTTGCCTAAATAAAGATATATGAAAAAATAATGCAAAAAATGTAAAAATGCTGACGTCAGCAAAACTTATTTTTTGAATAATTTTTGATTGGCTTAACTTTAGATGTTGAAATTTTAACAGTCAAGTACTATTGCAAACTAGGAGAAATGCGTGTATTTCGCTTAAATAGGATGATTTTATCCTAAATAAGATAAAATCGATAGCTTAGTTAGGAGAAATAGCAGAAAAAGTTGATTTTCTGAACAAATTCAGAGATCCGCGTCAAGCTTTGCATAAATTTAAGAAATTTGGAGCCAGTATAGTATGCTTGTGAAGTCTGATCCATCAGGCAGCGTGCGTTCAGAAGTTATTCAACTTTTGACAAACTTCAGATTTTATGCATCAAACTCTCTTAGTAAAAACTTTGCTCGTAACGATGTTTTGAAGAAATAGAAACTTAGAAATAAATAAACTTATTCTATTGTAGTAGACACATTTGCGCAATTTACGTTTGTGTGGTTTGTGTCAAGGAGAATGAACACTTTCCAGACTTTCTCGTCCTTCGACACTTTTCATTCACGCTCATATTTTTCATGCGGCAAAGCGTGTAACAAAAGCATTATTTCTCCTAATTTGTATATTTTATCCAAAATAGGATAAATGTTTTATATTTTTTCACTCCGCGCTGATAAGAAGCTAACATTTGGCCTAACATGATCTTCTTTATGAGTATAATTGATTCAGAGAGTTAAAAAGACGCGGATCTCTGAAGTTGTTCAGAAAATCAACTTTTTCTGCTATTTCTCCTAACTAAGCTATCGATTTTATCTTATTTAGGATAAATCATCCTATTTAAGCGAAATACACGCATTCCTCCTAGTTTGCAATAGTACTTGACTGTTTAACCAAAGTAGGACATTATGAATAGGCACATTATAAATCAAAAAATATTTTGAAATTTTGCTGACGTCATCAAATTTCGAAAAAAAAATTTATCCAAAATGTGCTTTTCAATATTCTCTTGCATTGTGCAAAATTTCAGCATCTAAAATTAAGCCAATCAAAAGTTATTTAAAAAATAAGTTTTGCTCACGTCAGCATTTTGACATTTTTTGCAATATTTTTTCATATATCTTTTTTTAGGCAAACAAAACAATTATCGAACATCACTTTTCATATTCTACACCCTGATACGCTTCCAAAAAGGTATGAATGAACACCTCTTGGCGAGTGCTATTGGTGTTTAAAAATTACGGAAAATTTGGACAGGCCTTAAAATGCCTGAGAAATGACAAAGTCGACCCTGCTGCCCCCATTCAGATAAAACTTTCAAAATTTACTGTATTCGCCACCCTGTCAGATATTTTCAGAGCTTGAAAAAGTGATCCTGACCAGCGACACGGTTACCGTGCCTTCATTTGCCTACACTCGGGTACCTCTATAGCCGGGGGGGGGGCTGGAAATAATCTACAAAACTTAATAAGTGGAGGAGGGTTGGAATGAATGAATGTCCTGGGTGGAAAATTTTCGAAAAATTAATTAGCAGGGGGGGCGGCTATAAGGTACCCGAGAGTAAGTGAATCCCCTCTGTCGTCTCTGCCTGTTTGTTCTTTTTTTCCATATCAAAGGCTAGGGCGGGAATTGTGCATTTTCACCGCCTATTGCGTCCCGGGCGGTATTCTGGGCGTCAACAAGAAAGGTTTATTATTTTTTCGGTCGCGTAAACTTTTTTCGTGACACTTTCTTTTGGAATTTGTAGACAGTGTTTTTGAGCACTTCTCATCTCATAATTTGATTTTTTCTTTTTGATGGTTGCTATCAAGAGATTGACCCCTCATGTTGTGTTGTTATGTTGGAAAGAAGCTTGCACATGATCCAAGTAATCCTCATTTTGAATCGTCGGACAGTCAGCAGGGTTTATTCTTCCGCAGTCTTTATTTTGTTTTAGTTGTTCAGCCCCCTTTCTTCTTTTGTTGCTTTAAAATGTCTATATTGCTCTGCTAGATTACTTTTTGCTTCTGGCTTTTTTCACCATTACTTATGTCCAGACGATCTCAATCGAATGGAATCGACGATCGAACCAGTGGAACAACAATCGAACCAATCGAATATTACCCAGAATTTTAACATTCGATTGAGATTCGATTGCGTTCGACAATCGAATTTCAATCGGTCGATTGCGTTCGATTCGGTTCGATTGGTTCGATCGTCGATTCCGTTCGATTGAGATCGTCTGGTTATGTTATTACTGCAAGAAATACGGTCATTTTGTATAACTATAAGATTCTCATTTCCGCATTTATACTGTAAAGTTGGTCTATAAATATCAACATCCCTTGTCTAATATTCCGACACGCTTCTTTATTTAGTTTAGAGAAAGGAATAATATGAAAGCTTGAATCACTGATTGGAAAAGGATTAATTCCTCTCTGACCACTAAGCAAAGAAAAACAGTTTCAACGTTTCTATAAATTTCAGCTGATAAAAAGGGTGTCGGAATTAAAGGAGGGGTGTTGACATTAGACCAAGTTATGGTAAGATTCTTGTCACTTTTCTTGAGAATCTTTCCGCTATTTTTAAAATCACTCTGCCGGATTACTTGCAAGGAGTTCTAACTTCAAACTTTGGATTTCAATTCTAGTATAGGCTGTGATATTACAGTGAGGCTGGAACTTCGATTTTTGAGGATTACCATTTTACCAGCTTTTTAGCAATTTTTGCCTCGCTAACCCAAATCTTGCAACCTCTCTACCTTAAAGGAAGATCGAAATTAGAGTTTTTCAGTGTTCCGAAAAAAATGCAAAGCAAAAATTTTTTCATCTTCACAGGATCGATTCTCAACAACAAAATACATCTTTTGGTCTTTGGGTTTGTTTCTGACGTTTTTCCTTCAAAGAATATCGATCACTTTCCTTTTCCCCTTGAGCGCGGGAGAAAAAATTAGCTCGCATTCTCGCGCGCTGCGAATAAAGATGAGACGGCAATCTTGCACTGAGGGTGCTACTTAGTTTCCGCCCTATTTTGCGCCCACAATAGAATGGTCCAAATACAGGGGTATTCCAAATGATAAACAATGTCGTTCTGTAAGTGATTATTTTCTAAGAGATACAAATAGTATATTGAATATTATTAACTTACCGTGAGTGGTCCTAAATCCGACAGCCCTGCCTAAATCCGACGTGGTCTTTCAAAGATACAAACTAAAATAAAAAAACCTTTTGCTGTGACACAAAGAAAATACCAAAGTGTCAACTAAACTGGAAAATTTGATACAGTAAACCAGTTGAACCAAATAATTAATAATAATTGCTTCTTATACGAAACATAATTTTTTTTGCAATATGTCAAACATCATAAATGACAATAAAAGGTATATAATTACATTCAGAATTTTTACAACTCACAATTTTTAATTACTTGTTGACATTTTGACATTATAGCCATCTTGTTAGATGTTTTGAATTTGTTTTGAGAATTCTTGCAATAGTTTCTTGTTCAACTTGGAGAAGGAGTGTTTGTAAACATATAATTTTTTTTCATAACCTTTATTTGGGGGGTCGGAATTAGGCAGGGCTGTCGGATTTAGGACCACTCACGGTATTTATTTAAGTATTTATGAGCCCCAATTTAAATATCTGGTTAAATAAAAAACAAATGATATCAGTTCTGTTTTTACTCAAACCCCCGGGAAAAGTTTTTTGGCCGACTTAGCTATTTTACAAATTTCGGAAAAGAACTCCCATAGGAATTCCGATACATAACCCGATTGGTTCATTTCAGAACGGCTTCAAGAAAGTCATAATGGCAGATGATTTTAAAAGTTTCTGAGGAAATATAGTGTGGAATTTATCGATGTTGATGGCTTGTTGATTCTTTAAAGAAAAAAGATAACAGGTACAGTATAGCTTTTTCTAATCCTGGAATATCGAGGCTCCAGCTACACTGTATTACACTGCCAAATAAGCTGTATCAAAAATATTTCAAAGTAGGACCATAAATAACTTTAGAAAATGAATGAAATTACCATCTACCCTCAACTGCTCTAACTTGGGACTATCTGACGCAACATGGGACAGCAATTCGGCCACCATTTCACCGAACCTCCAAAGTCATTTGATTTGACTTAATGAACGGCGTATTAAAAAATACACAAAAACAAATTTGTTGTCAAAGAGATTTAACAGTAAGTGAAAATGCAGACCAGATATCAACCAACCAGTCCCATGTTTCGACCAATCGTACCAAGTTAGAGCAGTTACGGGAAGAATTATTATCAAGGGATTTTTTATAATCTTTCATATTATTCTCATCTCTAAAAAAGGGTAGTCCAAATTAGATTTATCTGATATTCCGATGGCGTATTGGCGGCCGCCATCAAGCTAAAGCTCTAAAGGGGTGAACCAATATACCATCGGACAGTATAGACCTAACTCTTCATACAAAAATTACGGGAAATTAGATTTATCTGATATTCCGATGGTGTATTGGCGGCCGCCCACGCTAAAGCTCTAAAGGGGTGAACCAATATACCATCGGACAGTATAGACCTAACTCTTCATACAAAAATTACGGGAAACGCGTGTTTGGACTTTGTTCCCTATGCTGCACTCAAGCACTTTAAGCCAAAGTCCCGCAAAGGCGGGACAAAAATCAGTTTTTTGAAGTTTACAAAAAAACGTCACATAGAAGATCTTTCAAATTCTGTATGTCAATAGACAGAGAGGACTGGTGAGGATGGAACTTCGATTTTTGAGGATTACGATTTTACCAGCTTTTTAGCGATTTTTGCCTCGCTAACTCAAATCTCGCAACCTCTTTACCTTAAAGGAAGATTGAAATTACAGAGTTTTTCAGCATTCCAAAAAAAACGCAAAGCAGAAATTTTTTCATCTTCACAGGATCGATTCTCAACAACAAAATACATCTTTTGGTCTTTGGGTTTGTTTCTGACGTTTTTCCTTTAAAGAATATCGATCACTTTCCTTTTCCCCTTGAGCGCGCGAGAAAAAAATGATTAGCTCGCATTCTCGCGCGGGCGAATAAAGATGAGGCGGCAATCTTGCACTGAAGGTGCTACTTAGTTTCAGCCCTATTTTGCGCCCACAATAGAATGGTCCAAATACGGGGGTATTCCAAATGATAAACGATGTCGTTCTTCTGTAAGTGTTTATTTTCTGAGGGATACAAATAGTATATTGAATATTATTAACTTATTTATTTAAGTATTTTTGAGCCCAAATTTAAATATTTGGTTAAATAAAAAGCAAATGATTGCAGTTCTGTTTTTCCTCAAACCCCCGGGAAAATTTTTTTTGCTGACTTAGCTATTTTACAAATTTCGGAAAAGAACTCCCATAGGAATTTCGATACATAACCCGATTGGTTCATTTCGGAACGGCTTCAAGAAAGTCATAATGGCAGATATTTTTAAAAGTTACTGAGTAAATGTGTGTAATTTATCGATGTTGATGGCTAGTTGATTCTTTAAAGAAAAAAGATAACAGGTATAGCTTTTTCTAATCCTGGAATATCGAGGTTCCAGCTACACTGATAGAGCAGTAAAAAATACAAATTTTGTATTTTTCCTTTTTTTTGCAAAAGTTCTAGGAATGAAAATAAAGGGATAATGATAATTGAATACTATCCATTGATGATCTGCGGCACTATCGTAAAGCTAGAATCGCTTTGCGTACTCTTCGCTTGAGAAAATGATTGACAGATTGAAGTTTTTCACCCGCGCTGGAGCTCGAGGAGTGTTATCGGCTCAATCATCGGACCGCGCTAAAAATGGTAGACTGAGCTATGATAGATCATTTCGATGGAAGTTGTTGGAATGTTTACACAAGGCTCATGACAGAAAATCGTTTGTTTTATTGTCAATGATGACAGTGCGGTTATTAATTTTGTTAGATCTGACAAATTGCTGTTTGTAAGTGCACTTTATAGTTTTGATTCCCATTGAAGAATCATATTCTGGTTTTCATGTTATTAGATGCTGTTTTAGAGCTTTAGAGCTAGCCTGTCCGAGAGGTTTAGTAGTGGCCCTTTGATGTGCTGACAACAGTCGGGTTCAATGGCTATATCTTCGCTTGCTCAAAGAATTTTGTTGGTCCCAACTGAACAAAAATTTAGCACAACAATCTCTGCTGTGCCGACCGTCAGGCTGACCCTAAAAATTTTTGTTTCTGGTTTGTCGTCACCCGGCCGGATTTTTTTTCTTCATAAGAACCAAATAGATAACAGATGAAACTTTCTTTATAAAAACCTTTACTTACATCGTTCCTATATAACACTCTTCAAAAAGTTTGTTTATTTAGCATGCTTTCTGGACGTTAAAGATCAAATAAATAGTGTTATGCATATTAAATTAATTTATTAGAATGAAAAGTTAGTTGATTCTTAGAAAAAAAAATCACAAAGTACAGCTTTTTGTAATTAATAGCAACACATTTCTTTCAGTGAAAGAAAGAAAAAATATAAAGACAGAATGTGGGGCAACACTAACAGCCAGACAGATGATTTTTTTCTTCCTAATTTTTTTATTAGAAATCATGGAAAGGACCAAAAAATTTTCCCGACCGCCTGCATGAATTTTTTTTTCATCACCCGGTGGACCGGAAACAAATAATTTTTTGGGGTCGGCCTCAAAAACTACTAATTTTATAGTTTCAGCGCTTCAATGACAAAGCAAATTTTGGATTCAAGAAGGGCAAGTAGTGAAGAACTTTTGTTAGATTTTGGCTGTTTTTTGGTTTGTTTTGGTGGATTTTTAACAATATAAATGTCTTTATACTTTCTTAGTATTACTTAGTATTTAGTGTAATTTCTGTAAATGTACCAACTTTTTCAAGAGTGTTTTAGGCGCTGCGGTATAGTGGTCATTGACCTTGGTTGCTGCACAGGTGACTGAGGTTTGATTCCCACTCGCAGCGGTTCACTTGGCAAGTAAATGAACCTTCACCCGGGTCAACCCATGCCATGTGAGGGGAATTGGGTAGTCAGTTCAAGGTGCTGACAGGGCGCTAATTGAAAGTGTTTATAGCGACTCAACCAAATAGAAATAGAAATAGAAACAGAAATTTTATACACAGAAATGTTGATTCTTTTTTGTTTGTGTAGGTGACTGATGTTTACTGAATATTTTCTCAAAGCCGAACTCAAAGATCATAAAGAAACAGTAACAGATATGTTCCTTATGCTTTTTCAGTAACTTTTATGTTGGTATAATCTTGTGCGGTCCTATTAAAACAACTGTTGACCGCCAGACAACTGAAGGCAACCGACTGACCTACAACAGTCAAAGTCAGTCAAAGTCTCTAGTAGCAGTACAAACATGTGTACAAAACAGAGTAATTTTGTCTTTAGAAAAATCTACAGACTTGTTTACAGACTTCTGTATAGGTAGTTTGTATCTGACAGACATGGTTTCAGCCCCCCCCCCCCCAGAAATCTGAAGGACACCTAGGCCAGGTTAGTAGTAGGGGGCTAATGTTTTGCAATTCTTTGGGGTTACCTATTCATTAAGGGTACCTAGCTGTCTTGATGGAGGCTCTGGGGGCTGGTTATATTTTCCAAATCGAATATTTCAAAATATTTCAAATTATTGAATTTTTTTACCCCCAGCACCTAGTTTCCCATCCAATTTTTCTTTCGTTTCCCATCACGCCATCTTTTGCTATATTTTTCTAATGTGATTGTTTTGATTTACAGCCGCCATCCTTATAGCATAACAGCAAAGATCATTAAGATTTTAGGAATGACAAAAGAACAAAAAGTGTCAATTCAAAAAAATCGGCTGAATAGGGGTACTCAAAGCAATTTCTCAAGGGGACCTAACTCGTTGGGGGCACCATGCTTCAATGGGGGCACCTGAAAAGTGGGCTGAAACCATGTATCTTATTAACGATTAACTTCACTTTTTGTGTGCCAACAGAACAGCGCAATTTTGTAATTTTACAGAGAACATTGAAAATTCACTTTTTGCAAAATTTTTAAACGCGGTCAAGTCAAATCTTCCAGATGTTAAAATATGGCCGACATTCAGAGCAAAGCGTGTCGTAGCATATTTCCACATCTGGTACCAGATAAAAATTAGATGAGCGATTTTGATATTACAGTAATCTCTGTGATAAACAAAGAGGAATGAATTTATAATTATAGGGGTGGACAAACTATAAGTGGGTTGGGGTTGTGGACGGCTAAACTAGTCGTTCTTTATGAGATTTGTCGTTTTTTGTCTATTTTTAGTAAATGTGGGATCTTTAGATAACCCCCTTCTATCTTCCAGAATTTTGCTGCTTTTCCTTGGAATAACTGGAGGTGAGATTCGCCCCACACCAGTTCGGCGCATCATTGTGTGATTGTTTCTACTCTTAGAAAGAAATGAGATTGGGACGAAAGAATTTTTTTCTAAAGGTACAACAGAAAATCTTGTGTTTTCTTGGGAAACTGTCCAACTCATTTTTTAACTACCAGGAGTCCTGGTCTTTTTCTGCTATGATAGTAATGACAGTAATGGAACCTACCAATGGTAGCTCTTTCAATTTGTAAGTATGCCAGTTTGCAGAATTATGGCACCAAGACAGAAATTGCTCACTTTTTGAAGGGCAAAGGCAGATTTTGATCAATCTTTTTAAAAGTCTCCTTTCTTAACTGAAACAAGTTTACAAGCTTAGTGTACACTAGTGTTTTTGGGCAACTTTTGATATTTTTAAAAGGCAAAATTTTCCAAAAGTTACTGAAATTAGCATATCAGAAACAGACCGAAGGGAGTTGTTCCTTTTCACATCATAAATGAAGTTTGACAGTCTAGTCACAGTCCTCAGTCTTTCAAAGTCTAAAGGAAAAACAGAACTTACAGCTCACAAGTTTGGCTACAAACAAATTCACATTTCTAAAAAAAAATTAAAAGTTGATACATGCTTTTTTATAAGAACCAGTAAATTTTGGCTCTGGCAGCTGGGCTTTTTTGAAATTTCCAGGCTGAAATATACTAAAAATGTTCTTAAATTGTAATATGACTTTAAGAACATTTCATTGATTTTGAGCCTTTATAAATAAAAATTTGGTGCGAAAAATATAATGACTATAAATAAACCCCTTTGTGTAACCTCTTTAATTCTTGGCTCAGTCCTTGGTCTTACTTAGTTTGTTCTTAATTTATCATTTAATTTATAAGTTTTTGCCTATTTATTAGTATAGTAATGATAATACATGTACGTTCTCTTTGTTTAAGCATTTTAAAGATGGTAATTATTAATTGTCAAAATAGCCCTTTTCATTGAAAAAGTGGTTCAAAATGACATTAGGAAAAAATTCGTCAATGAAATACTGAGAAACATGGAGAAATCTGATGAATCTCATGCAAAGCTTAATTCTATCTGTCTGGCTAGCTCAAAAATCTGATTTTTTTTCTATTTTTTGAATGTTATAGATATCCCTCTAACCATGTACACGATGTCAGAAACAATTTGAATGAGAAAATTAAGGTGACTTCACTCTCCCATTTACTAGCAATTGACTAGCAATGTCCTTAAGTGCTATATCATTTTGTTCTTACTGTTTGTGATTTTAATATATTTTCTTTTTTATTTTAAGATTAATTGAGTATTGTTTAAATTAATAATTTTAGATTAATTTAATTGTTTAAAATTTTGAGTCTTAGTATATTAAATTCTTTTGATTTCTGCTTTTTGAAATGTTCTTTCTGATCTAGTATTGTTGAAATATTTGATGATTGCTTTTTTTATTTACTTTGTATCAAAACTTCTCTTCCCAGTAAATCAAATGAACAGGTGTCCCATATGAGAATTTTATGTTGAAAGTTCATGTTTGAATTATTCATGTAACTTTATTTCACTTTTTGATTTTTGTAATTGTTTTTGAAACGCTACTCATAAGAATCACATTCATAATTAAGTAAAATTTCATGAAGATTTCTTATTTTGATTCATGTCTTTTTCAGTTTAAATCAAAAAAATAATATCAAATCTCCTCTATACTCACATTTACAAGAAGATATTCAATCAAAGAATATTTTAAAGGAATGTTCATATCTTGCAAAAAGGGGAAGAAAAGTGGAACAAAATGAACAATTACATCAAGCTTTTAATATTTATTTCTTTTGTCCTCACAAAAGGACAGGATACAGACAGTAAGTATTTACCATTTTAAGGTGTTTTTTTTTATTCTCTTACTTGACTTATTACATGACCAGACTGATTACTGACCAAACAGAATAATTCCAATACTTTACTGTGCGTCCCTGTGGACTGGATGAATTTCACACTCACATAACTATCTTACTTATACCTGCTTCTTTTATTACATCATTGTTTCACTTTGACAATGTAATGACATACAGTACATGACTGGTTTACAACAGTATTGCAAGCCCTGAACGGAATATTTTTCTTACAGTATTCATTTTCAACTTTAAATTTGATAATAATAAATTAATAGTAATAATGATGTTTTACATTATGTACAGAAACAATAAATCAATCTATCGAGAAACTTTTCTTGCAACACTGTTATAACCTTTGCTAGACACGAACAATGACATATAATTTCCACAAACTTTCAGAACGTGTACCATTTATACGATACCACCCGCAAAGTGTTGAAGTATCTAAAGGTGAAAAAATACAACTTCGGTGTTACGTGTACGGCAATCCAATACCTAAAGTGACTTGGTATAAAGACAATGTACCAGTGACTGAAAATAAGGCTGAAGGTAGACTTGTTTTGGAAGATGAGAGTCTAGTTATGCAAAAAGCTAGACGTAGCTCCAAACATGACGATACTGGTGTTTACTACTGTGTTGCCAAGAATGAAGTTGGAAGTGACCGCAGCAATAACGCAACTGTAAAAGTACGATGTAAGTAGTGCAATAACAAAAATGACTTGACTATAACTATGTATATACTGTATAATACTCAACGACCAATAAGACTCCATACTTTACTTTGACTTTTTCCACTTGTTACTGAAAATATTTATAAATTGAAAATATTTATTTGCATCATAACTCTTTACAACTTTCGATTTTGCTCACCTTGTATTGCAAAGTATTTTACACTTGTACCTTTTTTTTACTTTATAAACGTTTTATGTCCTATTGATTTTCACCAGACATCAGCAACCGTTTTCGTTATTCACCACAAAATGCTACAGTAGAAATGCACAAAATTCATATAATGAAATGTCGACCGCCAAACTCATATCCAAATGCAACAATCGAATGGTACCATAATGATGTCTTAGTACAACCTAAACAATACCAAATAGACATTTTTGACCTAAACGGTGATTCTCACATACAATTTGGGCGCATAACTTGGGAAGAACGGGGGAAGTATACATGTCATGCCTCAAATAGTGAAGGCACAAAGAAGTCAGAGCCTGCATATTTAACAGTAAAAGGTTTGTAGAAATAATTTAGTTCCCTACATTTGAATTTTGAAAGTTATGAAAATTGTAAAATCATGCGTGTCAGCTCTTCAAGTCAATAAATTATTTATTTATTTTAGTCAGAATAAGTACTCTTGATCAATTCTATCTTTGTATATGAAAGTCCTACTCTTGCTAATCTTGGTGTCTCAATTGTCTGTTTTTAAGTTAAAACTTTGAACATTTTCAATAACACTTTTATTTCAGTTATAAAACCTGATTTGTATTCCCATTGGACAACAGTCGAAGCTTATGTAGGGAAGACATTACAATTACAATGTTTCAACAAATTCAAACCCGAGCCAGATCGAACATGGATGAAACGCGAAGGCGACATGCCAGAAAGCAGTCGTATTGGCTATCAATATGATAAGTCAGTCATGATCATCAATGGTGCAAAAATTTCAGATTCTGGGGAGTATGTTTGTACTGGAGAAAATGAAGCTGGCAAACAGTCTATCATTGTCAAAGTTATAGTCTACGGTAAAGATATTTCTTGTTTAGTTTTTCGTTTGTTTGAACTGAATTTTATAATATGTTCTTTCCCTCAGACATCAAACTCTGTGATTCAATGTTCTAGCTTGTCCATTTACAATCCAGTACTATGTACATTTTTATTTATTATTATATTGCATTATTTAAAAAAATTTTTTTCAAGAGATAACATCCCAAATATTCTATCCAGGACAAAGACTGGGGTCGTTTTGATTTTATTTGTTGTCTCTTCAACGTCCGTATGAGTATCAGTTTAGATAAAAAACGTCAACTTTAATTTCTACAGAGAAACCAACGTTTCTGATACAGCCGACAGACATGACGATAGGGCGTGGTCAAACAGCCACATTCCAATGCCAAGTCAAAGGCGGTAAAAGCCCTACCATAGAATGGTTTTACAACACCAAAGCCTACAGCCAGAAATTTCAATCCGGAAATGTTATTGTGACCAAGGATAACGATTTAGTGATATCAAATGTTGATACTTTTGGACAACAATCAGTGGTGTGTACATACAGAGATAGTATCAGTCGAAATCAAGATAAGAAATTCTCACCCAAAGTATTCTTGAAAGTGACAAGTAAGTAGCTTTTCTATGTGATAAGCTTTACAATCAGCTATCATAGTTTGCAGAGGGGTACGAACTCCCCTAGGGTTATTTTATCCCCCTTTATACCCATCCTCCTTCTGTAATGAAATCTTCATCCCCCCCCCCTAATCCGTCTCTTTATTTACCAAAAATCTCATTCAAAGGAAACTTGCTCAATGCACCCCAAAAAAAGATTACAAAGTATATAGGCACAAGTTAATAGCTTCACAATATAACCACACACACCATTTGTATTATTGGAAAGTTGGTGCTATTCAAAGAGAGGATCAGAGAGGGTATTGCTGCACTACTTAGACCTTCAATTTCGTCATACTAAAACTTTATGAAAACCTCTTTAGGTTCAGTTAACCCTCCTCCATCAGTACAAGTTTTAACAGAAGTCAAAAAGACGGAGAAGAGTGATTTAACTCTACCCTGTGTAGTCCGTACCTCGGCTGGAGAACAGGCTTCCATCAAATGGTTGACAGCCAGCGATAACAGAGAAGTTGACACAGGTGCCAATACTGTATGGATAACAGCTGGTATCAACTCTGCCAATCTCACCATTCAAGGACTTCTAACGTCGGACAGTGGAGGCTACAGGTATGAGTTTGACGAATTGTTATTTCTATCATTTATCTTTATAGCCCTGAGGGACTTTAAAGTTGATGCAAAGTCTGGGAATCTATTTTGCTAATACATTTCTTTCACAGGGATAGAGTTCATATTTTACTGGGATGACACAGTAATTTAGACAGTCTTTTGAATATTTTTGCTGGGTCCACGTCTAGCTATCTATGAGCAGAATAAGACATTGGAAGAAGTATTCACTTGGTTATTGCTCTGACATCTCTTTCTTGAAAGAATCTTCTTTTTTATAAGAAATTTTAGCAACTATCCAAAAAGGGTACTTATAACCGATACAAGTAAGCAATTGCCGTTTGTTAACATTTTACATTTTTTCCACAGATGTGTCGCAGAAACTCCTTCTGGAACAATCTCCAATATCACCATGCTTCAAGTCAATGGTAAGCTCATTGTATTGAAAGAGACATGAATATAAACATCTTTCACTTAAACGCTGTCTAATCTGTTTGATAAGGTACCCTGTCTTATTGTTTTACTCTTGGGTACTAATTAACCGCTAGTTAACTTTTTTGAAAATTTTTTTTTCAAGAAATTCTAATCCATATTAAATTGTGCTCGACACCTTGAGTTTCTGATCCCCCATTTATTACATTCCCCAGAGTATATAAACATGTATCGATTTATAAATCATCGGCTCGACTTCTTTTTCAGCTTTATTATCAGAGAAGCCACCCAAAATCACAAACCTGAACAGCGTCGGTACCAGTGCCACCTCCATCACACTATCCTGGGATCGACCTAAAACAGCTATCCTCCTACCAATCACCTCATATTTCCTTAAAGTCAAGAACACTGGAACACTAGAAACAGTTGAACGATTTGCTGCCGGCTCAGCCACCAAATATGTGGTACAAAGTTTAGAACCGGACAGTACTTATCTGATCACCATTAATGCCATCAATAAAGTTGGCAATGGAGTAGCGGCTAATTTTCCGTTCACCGATACATTGGATGCTAATGTTACTCCTGGTAAGATTTGAAGTAATCTCGGTAGCTCGAATGAGCTACCTTATCGGCCAAAACTTAGTCGGCCTTAATTTTAGTCGGCCCAAATTTTTAGTCGGCCCAAATTTTAGTCGGCCCAAATTTTTAGTCGGCCCTAATTTTAGTCACCAAGCCAAAATTGAGTCACTTAGGGCCGACTAAGTTTTGGCCGATACGGTATAATTCTTCTTTTTGGCTGATGAAGTAGTAGTCTACTGTATTCATATGTTCGTTGTTATGTATAAGAGAGTTATCATCGTAAACATTGTACCTAGAAAACTTAGAGTCTTTATTTTGTGAAAAAGAGAGATATTCATTTGCATTCATTCTGCTGGCAAAATGTATTGACTCATAAGGGGGTTTTACAGCAGGGCTCTATAATGTAACTCTTGAGTTAGACTTCTGATTTCCTGATAGTAGTCCCACTTAAGAAATATATTTTTTGTTTTTCATCTTTCAGATCCATCAGGGGCAGAGGATAAGTTGGAGGATGTGAATCTTGGTATCTCCTTGGGAACTGTCACAACCTCAACAATCGAAGTCAGATGGAATAAAGTATCAGCAAATCGCATCACTGGTTACATTGTTATGCATCGTGAGGTTTCCAAATCTGCTTTTATTGAAAGTGAAGAGATCACTCCTACTAAAACCTCTCTCGTGTTGTATGGTTTAAAAGCCAACACGGAGTATGCAATCAAGGTTAAAGCAGTCAGCTCTAAACATCAAAAGGAGAGCAGCTTGAAAACTGGCAAAACGCTGAACCGTGAGTAAATCAATTTTTTTAACCAAATATAACTAAAAATACAACGAAATGCCATTCTTTGGATTTGATAAGCCGATGTTTAATCCTTACACCGTATTACTTCGAATGAACGCCCCCTCGAATAAACGCCCCTTCCTAAAGGCAAAAAGGTGTGGCTCAAAATTTGAGGTCAATGCTTTTTCCAGCTTTGTTCAGTTTGAAAACATTTTTCTCCTCTCTTGCTGTACTTAGGATCGTGAGTTTTTGTATGTAAGTCATATTTGGTGATGTTTTTTTTCCTTAGGTCTTCCACCAGTTGCGAAGAAGGTTTACATAGAGAAATATTCAGCTAGTGACATGATTGTCTTCTGGAAGATTTCATCTGAAGATCTTGACCTTGTCGACACTGTTGAGGTATGTTGTAGCCACGGCAAGAATACTATAGTATGTTTTAGCGCACCCGCTGTTTACAAATACGGTCTAAGGCTGCTCTTAGCTAGCTTCATGTATCAGTAATTTGTATTTAAATGGATGCTGTGAGAAGTTAATTTGAAAAAAAAAATTGAATTCTTTTTTCGGCCTCGTTTGTAGAAGGTTGTGACTCACAGCATGATGAAATTTGAACTCGCAAAAGCGGCTTATTAAGCTTATTAAGCCATGCGTGAATCTTCAAAATGGATAACCGACTTGTTATGTGTGACGTCATAGCCATGTCATTAATCGGATTAATTACTATGAAAGATGACACAACAAACTAATGCCTCAGAGTTTTCATCGCGTGCATTATATTTTAATAGGACTCGAATCAAATGACCCTGCAGGATTACAAATTTTCTTCGTATTATATGATAGTTTTAACCCGTCAAATACTATCATAAACTATCACTTACGCTACATCATCAATTTTAAAATTTCCATCATTTCATGAAAGTGAGAGAGAGAGAGAGTGATCCGTCCTAAAGCAAAAGGAATCGGTCTAGATCTAAGATATATTAAAAATAAAATAGTCCTAGGAAATCATAGCGCTAGCCAAAGGAAGAAAAGTACTAGTAGCATAATAAATATTATATTACTAAAAACAACCAAGATAATATCATATGAAAGTGACATGATGCAAAGTGTTACCGTCATAATGGGGTTGCTTTCATAAGAGAGGGGTAACTTTCAAAGCCTCTAAACAACAAACTTTTCTAGCCTGTAATTCATTTCAGTAACTGGTTGGAATTTGATGTAAAAAAGTCATGTTGTGACACCATGTTTCTGACTTCTGAATAAAGGACTATAAAACTTTTCGGTCTGGAGGCTATGACGTTACTTCTTGTAATTAGAAATTCCGAAACAAGATAGAAAGCTTCCATTTAATTTCTTATAAAAGATCAGTGTTTCATTTTCTAGTGAATCGTGACATCGACCATTATAGAACAAACGATAAAATCGTTATCTAGCTCATCAAAAACTCTTATTCTGCTTCGGGGGAAATAATTTCGCAGCCGATAATGGCGGCTCATATAGTCTAAAGCGACTTTTACAAAGCTTTAACAAAGGCTCTAAACAATCTAGTTCGCTCTAAACAATCTGATAAATTGTGGGCATTCTGTCTATCCGACAATCAAAATTTTTGACCTACACCTGTTGTTTTTTTTGGCTTTTTGAGCCATTTTAATATTTCAACTACAAATACCGTAGAAAGAATAAAAGAATATAAACCAGCTGCGCTGGAAGCTCCGGCTTAAGAGATTAAAAGATGTGAAAGATGAGCTTGTTGAGTTAGTTGTGTTCGAACGTTGCCCACAACAAACTACTAACCAGAACAGATCAGAAAGCAAAGCAATAAATCTATTGCAGAGCGAGTATGAGAAATAATCTGTAACGAATAAATAAACCAGCTGGAAGTTTAGCTCTTCTAAGTGATTACACATGCACTTTCTTGCTTAAATAACCAAGCCCATACCCCGCCCACTCATCCTCAACTAAAAAGTTCAAAATTGGAGCTAAAGGAGATAAACATTTAGAAGTCAATATTTCCAAGTTCTTATAAATTTATTTATTTCTAAACTTGCCAATAGCGAAGCAATGATGCGCCGTTGATTTGATTGTCCGGATAAAATTTCGTTAATGGGATAAACTTTCGCGAGGATTTAATTTCACGATTGGGCCTACCCGCGAAATTTAAAAATTTTGCAGGGACTTAATTTCGCGGGTGGCAATATTTTCACGATTTTGTGACTTAACTGTCAAATCGTGCATTTTGGTTGTTGAAATACACATTATTAGCACTTCTTTGATGCCAGTAAACATTCAAAAAGTATTTGTTTGACAAATTTTGAGTTTTGTTTAGAAATATTTCGCGGATGAGGCCTTTCCAAATTTCCATTGAGACTTAATTTCGCGGATGACACCCAAATCCGCGAAATCAGCAAAATTCAATCCCCGCAAAAGTTTATCCCATTAAGCCACGGGTTTTTAGCTAAGCATTATTTTTTCTGCTGGGATAATACTTGGAAAAGAGTAGGATAAACCAAATAAAATGGTTCAATAGTGTGTATGTAATAAATACTGTTATATTTGGAAAAAACCTGTTTCGCGTTTGAAAAATGTTCAAAAGGAACGGTCGCCCCAGCCAATGAAATTACGACAAAGTCCAAAAAATATCATTTTCAGTTATAACACTGTGAAAATTTCTCCGATCTTGTTCAAATTTACGCAGGAATTGTGTTTTAGTATCCTTTACTGAATTCTCATAGTGATATGTTTGTAAAAAATCTGTGTCGGGTTTGAAAAATCAAAAGGAACGGTCGCCAGCCGCGACGAAATTACGACAAAGTCCAAAAACGATCATTTTCAGCCATAATACTGTGAAAATTTCTTAGGCCCAATCTTGTTCAAATTTACACAGGAATTGTGTTTTAGTATCCTTTACTGAATTCTCATAGTGATATGTTTGTAAAAAATCTGTGTCGGGTTTGAAAAATCAAAAGGAATGGTCGCCAGCCGCGACGAAATTACGACAAAGTCCAAAACGATCATTTTCAGCCATAATACTGCGAAAATTTCTCCGATCTTATTCAAATTTACACAGGAATTATGTTTTAGTATCCTTTACTGAATTCTCATAGTGATATGTTTTTAAAAAATCTGTGTCGGGTTTGAAAAATCAAAAGGAACGGTCGCCAGCCGCGATGAAATTACAACAAAGTCCAAAAATGATAATTTTCAGCCATAACACTGTCTGACTGTGAAAATTTCTCCAATCTTGTTAAAATTTACACAGGAACTGTGTTTCAGTATCCTTTATTGAATTCTCATAGTGATATGTTTGTAAAAAATCTGTGTCGGGTTTGAAAAATCAAAAGGAACGGTCGCCAGCCGATGATGAATACGACAATAACAAAGTCCAAAACAGGATCATTTTCAGCCATACATAGTACCACAAAAAATACTGTGTATCAATGGCTGTGTGTTTGAAAGTTTCATCGTCAAGTTTGAAAATCCAAACGGGACAACCACCAGAATTGAGAATTATATCATCATGAAAAATGACCAAAAGTCCAAAATAGATCATTTTTACAGCATAAAATCATGAGAAACACACGTATTTGAATTCAGTATACAGTAGCAGTACAACGTACAACGCACCATCAAACTTCTCATAAATCATGTCCAAAACATCATGAATAAGGATGAAAATGATCAATTTTTCACTGAGATTTGCCAGTATTCACAGCTAGCTCACCAGTCCACGACCTTTCGATAGCCATCTTTTTCTAAATACTTTTCGGCCAATCAAATCACAGTATTATCGGAATCAGTGATCCGTTTTTGTTAAATCGGAATAGATCATCGGATTAGATAAACAGACAAAAAATGTCTTGACGATTGTCGGAAGAGAGAATTAAAGGCTAGGCCGGAGCAAAAAGAATGATACTTTCCTAAAACCGATTATAAAAATGAGACCTAAAATAATCAGAGATTGCAACGCCCACCCTACAAATAATATTGCTCAGGAAGGCAAGTAGAAATTAAGATTTTTCAAACACAGCAGGTTCAACAAAGTAGTTTTTATTTTGATATTTTTTATTACACGTTTTTTTTTTAAGAAACTATAGTTTTACCAAGCAGCCTCAATGTTTCTTAAGAAATCGGCCTTTTGAGCCTGAAATGTTACTTACATGTTTCTAAACTTTTTGACATAATCAGCCTCACATTCGTTTTGATTGGAGGTTCTTAAAAAAAACGAGTTAAAAAATGTTATTTTCTCATTCTCAGCCTCAGCATGTTTCTTAGACGTTTCTTAGTTTTAAGGCATTTTGAGCCTCATGTTTTTTTAAAAGTGTGTTTCTTAAAAAAAAACGTGTATGTATCTCACAATTTTGATGTTTTTTAGATCACGATACAACAATCAGACACTTCAAGCAGTGGCAATAAAGTACCTTTCGCTAAAGTCACCCTTCCTAAGACGTCAAAGAAAAAGTTATTTGAGAACATTGATAATACCAAGATCTACTACGTTGTTGTCCTTCTTAAAACAGTGGATGGAAAAACTGGAAAGAGTACGGAAATTCCGGCCCCATGGGGTAAGTATTTGGCAGTTTTGGGTTATTGAAATGTTTTATTGAGTTATTTTAGCACTTCGTATAGACTTGAGTCGTTTATAATTCGTGTAATACAGTGTAACGGTGTTCATGATATAATTGTTACCGGATAATATTAGTGAACGAATTAGTCGTCTAGCATGTAGACTGGAGTCGTTTATAATGCGTGTAATACTAATAATAACAATACTAATAACAATAATACGGGATTTAGTTTGTATAAACGACTGGAAGAATCCGGTGTTCCAGCCTTATTGATACCCCGGCTAGCTACGCAGAAACTTGCGTAGCGAGGAAACAATTTATCAAGCAACAACAAACTCTCAAAACGAAATCAACTCAAATGAAAAACTTTCAATACACAAATCCACACATTTTTTTTTCTCAAGAATTATTTTGAGCAGGAAAAATTATAATTGCAATATTGACACTTTTCTTTTGTTTGGAGTTAGTGCACAAAGGTTTCTAGACGACTAAAATTGTTCTATTCATTACTTTTTGCTTTATTTCTACTATGTATAAATTAGTCGTCTAGCTTGCTAGACTATCTAGCATACAAACTAAAATTTGTTCCATTGAATTTGGAATCTGAAAGTCAATTAACTTCTCCGGGATAATGCAGTCTCACATCCCTTTGTTTAAGACGTTTCTTAAAAAGGCAAATTGTTTTTGATGCTTTAACCATTACGAAAGCGCAGAAAATTTTCAGTTGGTGCACCGAAAAAAACAGCTATTCTGTTTCCGCAGGGAAATAATTTTTTCACGTATTTTCCATCCCTTTAGCGAGACTTGCTGTCGGCGAGAAAACACCAGACTTCGATGCTGTCATACCAGGAGGAGAAAAAGAGGAGGAAAATAGTCTAGGAGATATTGTAAAAGAGCCATGGTTCATAGCTACCATTGGTGTGTTCGTCTGGTTGATCTTGCTGGTCATCGTCATCTTTATTTGTTGCCGGAAACGCAAGAAGAATCACCAGTTCCGTGGAAGCAGCTCCACTTATGAATCTAGAGGTATATAGTAGAGTCTCTACAACTCGAACCTCTATGACTCAAATGTCTCCTTAAGGGCTCTGACCATAGTGAATTTTTCATAATTGCCGTGCTTAAAATGTGTTTTCTGACTGATGTAACCAACAAAACTATGGCATGTTTAACATTTTCTGTTAGACAAACTATTCCTGAATCTGAAAATTCAAAAATTGCATTGAAAAAAATTGATGAAGAAGAAAATAAAGACTTTTGCGAGGAAGAGTATTTCAACTTTGAAGAGCTTAGTTTCGGCGAAGAAAAAACATTTTGAAAAATTTTTTGCAGTAGATGGTGTATCTTTTACCGAACAATAAAAATTTTTGCGGAAAATTTTTGTAAATGCTTCTTTGTCTCGAAATCTTCAAAATAGTGGTTTTTCATAAATTTTTCATCTGGATTTTGCTTTAAAAAACAGTCATAACTTTTGACACATCTTTTTAGAAAAAATTTCCGCAAAATTTAAAATAGTTCAATTCTTTGCGGATAGTTTGAAAAAAGTTCGAAACAAAAAGGTTAATTACCCATTAAAACTTAGCACTTTTTATAAAAGAAGGTGATGCAACATATTATTAACGTCTTTTTAAAGTTCATAACGTCATTTTTGCAATTAAGTTCTTAATTACTCTTAAGGGATTTGATTAAGAAGCAATTTATAAAGGCAATTCTTTGTTAAATGTGTTAAAGAATCTAAAACATAACTTTTATGTTCAGATACTAAAATCAATTTTCTGACTATGGTCAGAGCCCTTAACTCAAACAAGTTTTCTCGCCCCTTAAGTCAACAATGCCTTAGGAATCTCCATAACTCGAAATTTGCATAATTCGAACAAATTTGTGTTCCCTTTGCGTTCTCTAGTTCTGGGGTCTCCACTGTCGCGCTAAAGGATCGGCCGTGTGACGGAATGGTAGGATAAGGCTGTGATGTAGACTATTTATGATAACCCAATTGGAATAAAGGTATAAGCGCCACAAATAAGTGGTGCCAGGTTAAAATAATTCAATATTGTGTCCCTAGAAACATTCAATTGATAGAATGCATCGTCTAGTTCAAAGACTCTCGGGACTGGGCTCTCGGCGTAGAAATATATAAACTTTATGTACCTACCCTCTCGCTTCTTTAATCTCCAGCGTTGCACGGGGAGAAAAACCTAGAGCCCGATACAAGAACCAAAATATACTGCTACCAGAGATAAATCCATCATTTTGCTTGGATACTTTTGAAAGTTTCACAGAAGATGATGTTCTCAATCGTGTGTTTTTCTTTCTCAGGTTTATTACCAACACATGGCACCCTTGATTATCCGAACACAAGTCTCACACGCACCAGGTATAAAAGAAATATTCATATCTCTTCCTTGAATTCGTTAATTTTCTTTCTTTCTGAATCACCGACTCTTTCTCGTTTGAATTGGACACGTGAGTTTATTCGACTTTTTATAGGATAATCAAATTCATCTTCCTACTTCCTATTTCTCGTTTTCTTTTTTTTGTCGCACTACTTTTTCACTTAACAGTTTCGTTTTGAGCCATTCTATTGGTTAGAACCGACATAACTCTCGAAATAATCCAATAGAAATGCTTCGTTTGGTAGCAATCTCAATCTTCTCCATTTCTACTCTTTCTTACCATAGAATGTCAGAACAGCATTCAGAACATTACTACAATATGCACAAAAAGAAGAAATCCAAATTTTGCTCATGTTGTTGTGATGGCACGGACAGCATCAATAGCTTAGACGACAACTTTCCAAATCGAGTACACATTAAACCAATACACCATCGTAAGTTTATTCTCTAATCAAGTGTGTATCCGAAAGAACGCTGATAGATTTACTTAATACAAAGCTTCTTAAGAACTCTAAAACAAATACTAGAATGGACAACTGTATGTTTTTTGTTGAGACACAGTATGGCTGCAACTGTAAAGTGACTTCCGTTTTAGAATTCGGTGTATTATTTAAAATCGTCAGTCATAGTCAAGCATATAATCTTACCATTACTACTGTTTTAGATGGTTTTCTAGAAGAGTGCGTCTAGTTGACTTCCGATCCGATCTTACCCATAGTAGGCTTGTAACCATTGAGTTTAAAGCCCGAAGGGCTAGAGTAGAATCTCTAACCTTTCCCAGGCAAGAAAAAGTGAAATCACTTATTTCGCATCCAGAACGCGGCGAAATCATGACTACGGATTGTATCTAGCGGTTTCTCTGTTTTTGAGGACTGCATTTTCTGAAATGTAGCGATAGATTTTACTTTCAATCCGGCGTTTGTATAAAAAGCACGTGCGGGCGTTTCGGATGGGAAATAAGTGGCTTCATTTCCCATCTAGGAGTCTTGAGTCTAGCTTGGAAGTCAATAATGCTTGTAACACTATTTTCCATTCTTCCCTCATTAGCAACGATGCGACAAGAGAGTTTCGAGATGTCTCATAAACCAGATGGTTTGGGTATGAATATCCATAAAGAAAATAACGTTGGAATTGCTATGAAGAATGGTAAGCGGTCCTTTACTCAAATACTTCTTGTAGTTTGTTTACATCCCCCTTCCAGAGGCACGAGCTACCTACTGAGGTTCCATACGGTAACCAGAATGCAAAAGATCCTATTCCGAAAACCCATTCTTACGGAGTGTTCTACTGCTACCGCCAAGGTGTCTAGGTATAGGGTCTTGAGAACCTTGATAGTAAATCATCAATGATCTTAAGAAACCCTTCCTCTTTGAAACTGAGGTACACCTTTTATAATTTGCATAGCATGACGTTTGTCATGAGTTTGATAGTTAATAGAATCGAGGACTATTTCCTCTGATGTGTTTCGCTAAGAATGATCCTTTAGACCTGTTTAGACACCATATTACCTTGAAAAAAACTCCAAGAAAAACGTGTAAAGATTTGGTTATCGAACGTGCAAGTGTTTCAATAAGGGTCAACTGCAAGGAGCTAAGGACCTTTACATAACTACCAGGAAGCAAACAACTTTTTCATTTTTCGTAGTACTCCGAGTTTTATGTTTTTAGATTATCATCAGCTACTGAATGTGGAAAAAACTTGGTTCATAAAAAACTACTTTTTTTATAAGGATGAGTAATCTCGTAAGAGATGCATTCTTATACTACTTTAGGTTACGCTCTAGAACTCAACAAAAACTTATACTGTGCTCTTTTCTTGATTCCATAGGTTACATGGTTGGTGCACCATTGAATAATGAACGGAACTATCGTCAAAATTCCATCGATAACCGACAATACAATGATCGTCCGAACCCGATTGCATACCGCGGTGGAAGTATCGATAATCCATCTATTCAAGGGTCTGGTAGTATGCCGCGCCGTAATCCCGATCCTAAGTATCAATCGGATTCAGTCGAGCGACGTCTCGGTGAAATCGTCCGTACCAATAAAGCACTAGAAACATCGGACGTCAACGTGTTAGCGAATAATCAACAAGCGTCATGGAAACGCGATAAACCTCACAAAGATTCACCGACATTGAGTCCCAAACCTCCAGGTGAAAACACACTTCGAAGGCAAGGCAAATTTAAACCTTTGCCACAACTAGAGGTGTTGACCTGGGCGGATGGTTTACCAGCCACTCCTCAAAATGACGATGCTAGTCCACCCGGCTCACCAAAAACCGATAACACCCGTGCTGACTCGCGCATGTCTCATGGAGGCTCGTCAAACTCGCTAAACAAATATTCGTCACACCGTCGCCGACGTAATTCAAACGCGTCATCGATGATGTCGTCGGAACTTTATCAATCGGAAATGGATCCTTCTGGTTATTCAGACATCGTATCCGATAAAAAGAAAAAGAAAGAAAAGGCAATCCCACCTCCAATCCATTTTGACGGACTAACCAGTGATATTCTTCTACAGTGGGCAGAATCAGTCACCAATTCAAGCCCTAGTAGTAGTGGCTCCTCCTCGCCAAGCCGCCTGAGTGGTATCAGTAGCGAAGGCTCTCTTTATACTGACGAAGATTTTGCACAAGCGGTGGCAGCCGTGGCCGAATGCGGTGGCTTTAACATGGATTATGATTACAACCTACCCGGAATGAACCCCAACCTTACACCACAACAGGTTCCTCTATCGGCCACCAGAAATAGTAAGATGAACAAAATCGATCAGGTTTTGGAGCAACGTCGAAAGAATCTCAACACGCCAGCTTCATCTCAAAAACAAGGCGCCGCCCCGACACCACCCAGTTTCGTACCTCAAATATCGATGAGCAATTATTTAACCGGCTCATCAAAAGGTCATCAAAGTGCAAATGGTAAACCACACCGACCAAAAGATCGAGGTCCGGCACCTGCGAGATATGGCACCGGTCTCGATGACGTCGACTCAGTCTCGTCAAGCTCTTCGAAACCGCTCACAATGTCAAATCTTATGAAACATGACTCGAGTCTGGATCGTGGTAAAAAGGAATCTAATAAACCTTTAACCATGTCTAATCTCCGCCAGCACGATTCGAGTCTTGATCGCGAACGCCGAGTCAAGCCACAACAAACACCGTCCGCCCCACCTGCCTCATACGGGAAACCTCCACCCTACGAATCCAATCATAACACACGGGTGGATCCGCTCCTCCCTGAAGCGCCTTCGTTGGTCACGTCCGCCCTAGAACGTAACGAATCTATGAATTCAAATTCTAAAGACTCTGTGAACAGTTCTATAAAGCATGACAGTGAAGTAGAAAACAATCTAGGTACTAGTGAGCGAAAACAAGCTCGCAAGGGTAAGAAATATTACGCGAATCATCGGGATCCTAAATCGAGCACGAGTACTGTCAATACCGTCCGAAGCTCTCCCGATTACGATGATGACGATTATGAAGCCGATTGCTAAGATCGGACTATCGGTATATAAATCGGATAATCGGAAGAGATGAAATGAAACTTTTTTTTATCTTTTATTTATTTACTACAAATACATAGGAAATCGAAGTTTTTTTATATCTTACTATACTAAATGAGTTTATGAAAAATGTCTGTAACGCTAGCCCAGTAACATATGTTAAGGTTTCTAAAATTTGAACGCCGCGGCTGGAAAACCTATCCACCTTCGATACAAAAAGTCTCGCGCTAAGTTTGACAAGCGTAGAAAACTCGGATTAGAGAAGACTCTACACTGCTATTTGTAAACGAAAAAAGTTCTGACGTCAATTTCATGAAAAAGTACTGCGACGTCACAAAGTTTCAAATAAAAAGGTGTGGCATTTTTGTTGCACGATTTCGAATTATTTTATATCAACACACGCAACAAAATCCAACATTGTTGTTTGATGATTAAACTTCGTATAACATTATTTAAAAAGGTTTCAATGTTGGTTGCATTGCATATGCGCCGGTCTTAAGCTGTCCGCTTGCGAAGCCAACAAACGGGAAAACCTTCAGTGCTCAATCGCAAAGCGCGAGCCTCTCCTTCACAACTAAGGCTTTTTCTTTCCTAGAAGCAACCCTCTCACCACCTCAGACACCTTTGACCTTTGGGCGTCTGCAACGACGGGTACCCTCGATAATTTTGACAGGGTCACTATGGCATTTCATTGAACACAAACTTCCGTTATCTTAAAAAGACATATCATCGAGGCTTACAGAAACAAAATTTTGACTAATGTAGAAAGTTTAGAAGTATATTTTTTATTATGTATTTGGCATTTTAAGCCAAAACGATGTCAGGAATTAACCCACGTTATAGTATTTTAAAGGCTTTTGATGCGCAAGCAAAACCGTTAACCGGCGTTTACGACGACGGGAACCGTCTAGTTTTATTCTATTTTAGAAATTGCTGTCTCACTTTCTGTATTGTGATAAGAGTGTCCAATTTCCAATTCTATTCATCTTGCGAAATTTTGATTTTGGATTAAGGTTTTTTCTTGAGAGTTTTGGAAAAAGTAAATGTTTAGAATTCGTTCAGAATTTAGACCTTACTTTTAACTACCATGATATTTATAACGCAATGTTTCATACGGAAGCACTCAAAATAGCCGGGGAATCTTTTACAAGTTTAAATGCTTAAGGTCAAAATAAGCGGTAAAAACCCGGTCTTTTTGGAGTGCTTCTGAATAAAACATCACAAATATCACGAATTTTCCCTATCGCTGAACAAAATTGAGCCTTTCTGGTTAAAATTGACCCAACCCCTTAAACTAGCTTTATTTTAGTTTCGGAAGGTGTTGGACATTTTTCTCCTTTTTGTACATATAGAACTTTTGTAATTCTTGCTGGTCTAAAGTTTGGTTTTACCCAAGATAAAGTTTACTTGGTGACATTGACTTGTGACATTGACGGTAAGATTTGAATCATATTTTAATTTATATTAAAAGCTTTCAATTTTGTTTTTGCTTTTCAATTTTTTCATTTATATATTTTATTAAAAATCTTATGTTTTTAGAAAGATTTTTTTAACCCTTTTAATCTTTTTCTTTTTTAAAAAGACGTTTATATTATTTGTTTTATTTGAATAATTTTTCCTTCCAAGTAATCATGGTATTTTCAATATAGTAGGGGGAATTTTGTTCGATTTTTTGGAATCGCTTGACTGTTTTGTTAGAAGCACTTATTATACATTTTTGGAAAGCTAAGGGGTAGGGGAATCGAAATTACTATGTTTCCAATTTTTTTTCGGACACTTTGGTGTGATTTTCGAACAAATATGACGGTCTCAGGCAAAAATCATAGGGTTTAAAATTAATGAAAATTTTAGCTCGAGAAAACAGAGACCTGTTGTATATTTTTGGAAAGCTCTCAAAAAATTAAGATTAGAGATATATTGCAAGAATAGGTGATTTCTGTACCTAACTCGAGATATTAACCCTTGAAAACCGTGTTTTTCAGCCAGAAACAGCTATTTTGCCCAGTTTTTGCGCTTTTTGAAGCTCAATATCTCGAGTTAGGTACTGAAATCACCTATACTTGCAATATATCTCTAATCCTAATTTTTTGAGAGCTTTCCAAAAATATACAACAGGTCTCCGTTTTCTCGAGCTAAAATTTTCATTAATTTTTAACCATGATTTTTGTCTGAGACCGTCTTATTTGTCCGAAAATCAGACCAAAGTGTCTGAAAAAAAATTGGAAACATAGTAATTTCGATTCCCCTACCCCTTAGCTTTCCAAAAATGTATAACAAGTGCTTCTAACAAAACAGTCGAGCGATTTTACAAAATTCCCTCTACTAATACGCCTTTCCCGATATCGATTGTGCAATCACAAATTCACGGGAATTTAACATGAAAGCGAGGCTGGGTAGGGTGAATTTTGTAAACAAACCACGTAAAGTACTGTATTTTGCTACAAAAATTACTCCCATCCAAAGAAAAGCACTTTATTTATCTTTATAACCATGAATAAAAAGAAGAGACTTGTTTATTTGCTCTTTCCTAAAGTTTTACTTTAGTTTGGCCTCCTACAATGATACACGTTTTTTATAAGAACATCCAAAATTTTTGAAGCCTTTGGATGTTCCTAACTTTTTGAATTTTAAGCCTAAAAATGTTCTTAACATGTTCTTTTTTAACCATTTTGTGAATATTTTTTACTATATTTTCCGAAGTAATAGGGTGTTTTTGAGTCCACAAAGCCTTAAAATATTCTTAACTTGTTCTTAATAACATTTTGGCCAGCGAAGCCTTATGTTTTTATATGGTTTGCTCATATAAAAAAACGTGTTTCAGTGTAGGATGCCAAACTAAGGTAAAACTTTTCTAGGACTCAATCACATGAATTTTAAATCACTTTGCGAAGAGGTTCTGTTCCTATGGCCCTGGGAAGAAATTTTATGAGTCAAAGACCCACGCTACATTTCAAAAATCGTCGTTTTTCACCCTTGTTTTTCCTTTACAACCTAGCCTTTTAACGTCAGTTTTGGCCTACAAAGATTTAAAGTCCTTAGCAGCAGACCCCCTTTTTAAAAAAATCGCTCCAAATACACCGTTCCCGAGTTTATTTCGACTTTTTGAAAAACACTATTCCAAAACACTGTTCTACTTCCATTTAATTTGGAAAGATTCTACTACGAAATACAAAATCAACAAAAAAAGAGTTGTGTTGAAAGCTCTGCCGGTTCTTGAGATATTTCAATTTTAAAGTTTTTTCTTAAACAAATGTATCCCATGGAAACGGAATAGAAACGATGCTCGGTAGGATAAAATATATTTTAAGAGAGGTTTGACCGTAAAAACAAAGGAATTAAAACACCCATAAAAAAGGAACGGAAAAAGCTTTTTGATCTCAAATTTTCAGAATGACTTTATCACCAAACGCTTCAAAAGCATTTCTCGTTTCAAACTAGAGAGATCGAAAAAAAAATCAACTTTCGAAAGAACTTTATGTTAGGGGCCATCCATATAGTACGTACGGGGGGGAGAGGGAGGGGTTTAGCAAAAACGTACATCTATTGTTTAAATGACATAATTTCTATTGTTCTCTGCGTACAAGGGGGGAGGGGGTATCAAATTTTTGGAAAATCTTTGCGTACGTACTATATGGATGGCCCCTTAAGAGATAAAAAGAATCTTTAAAAATAAGAGAATGTTAAAACCTTTTACAAGCTTTTTTATTTTATAAGAATGGTGTAAATCCATTTCATCATGGGTATTCTTAACTTTTTTGGGAAAATCATCCTAAAATATTTTTACAGCATTCTTAGGTTAGGATCCGAATCCAGACTAGATTTAACATTTAGTACATACGTCTCAAGCATAAAATGGCATTTTTATGAAAGGGGGTAATTGGCGATTTATAATTGAAAATGCTCTAAAAATAACATTCTTAGCTGAGTAGCAAAATTCCATGATGGTGATATTATTCTTAGCATATTCTTAAATTTTTGGCCATTTTCATCATGGACATTCTTAAAAGTGTATTCTTATAAAAAAAGTGTGTATTTAATGAAGTTCAAAGTTCCAAACTTCTAAAAAAAGATTTTTGAACGAAACATTTTTGATCTTCTAAAACATCTTAATTGTTTTTTTTCGTCGACTTCATCCTTTTAAATCACTCCACTCAGACTAGTTTTCCAACGAGGTAAAACTTTCAATTATGTCTTTTAAGACTGATATAAAAATAATTGGTAAATTTTCTTTTAGAACAGATTTTAAATAAAGGAATATATTCTCATTAATTGGTTTCCATGGAAGTTGCAATACCTCTAACTAGTATATTATGTAATTAAAAAGTAAGATCGTTCATCAAGAAATTACTTTTTTTATCATCAGAATACATTATAGAGAGATGAGATTGTTGGTGCAAAACAGATTTATGGGTTCAGTTTCTCCTGCACATTATAATGGTATTTGAAAGTAAAATGCCGCATCGACGAAGTCAACTTTTGGAAAACTTATGGGGAAAATTACTTTTTCTAAGCTTTGTGAGTAGTACTGACTTTTTAATTCATTCCATTTTGATTTTGTATGCTTTCTACTATGCAATATAATGAAGATTATATAGAAGGCCTGAAGATTGCCACAAAAGTGGCAAAAGTGGCATGAAACTACCAAAATATTAAAATCCAGGCTATAATTACTCCATATATTAATATACAGGCTATATACAGAAGCAGCCAGTTTCCCTTTTCCATATATAATTACTTCAGATCTTCATCATTTATAAAAACTTTGTTTTCAGCATTTGACAACGTTTTGTCTCATCCTCATTCTTTCATGGAATGTTGATAATTGGATTGAGATAACTCCCAAAAGATGGGTTGACGTAGATCAAAGCTCAAAGCATATCTTCGCTGTAGCGTGTGGGCTTCCAACTTTATTTTTACTAGTGATCATTGATATGGAGCTGTTTGGTGTCATGCCCTGGCGTTGGAAAAAGAAGGTTCTCTTTTTTTTTATATTTGCTTTATTTTATAACCCTGCCTTTTCGTCTCGCTGGGGGCGGGGTGTACATGGGCAAAATGGGTGATGGGTATGTGCGAGCCATAAGGATCCCTTTTTCACACCCTTGAAAGTCGCTGCAAGGGTTCCAAAATTACCAAAATCAAAAATAGACATCCTCAAAGGGTAATAAATTTTTAAAATCTGGACTAAAATTTGAAAATTTTGGCTGAAATGTCGAAGAAATAGTCTCTCTAAGGGTGGTAAAAACTACAAAAAATGGACAAATTTTTCGAAATTCAGTGTCTCTAAAGGGTCGATTTTCGAACTTTGGCTCGGACATACCCACCTCACAAACCTAGTACCACTCGTGTCTCATTGACATTGTAAGTTTTCTTACCCTAATGACTGGAGAAATGAGCTTGAAAAATCGGCCACTGAATAGGTGGCGAAGTTTCAATACATAGCGTTACTTCGAGAGTGATGTAGAGGTTTTTTAATCCATCAATCACTACCATTCTGTTTTGTTTTAGTAGCCTATAGCTGAGACGGGGGTAAACTCACTTGGATAATGCGATAAATAACCTCATTTCTTTTTCCTCTTGTTTTTTAGATTTTCACTCTGACCTTCATCTTTGCTGTTTTGCTGTTCATTTGTTCAGTCCTTGTGGTGAAAAATGTCAACACCTTGAGTTATGCACCAATCTATTGTCATGCGAAGGTACAGTGTGGGCATCTCAAAGCAGCATCTGTAAGTTATTTTACACTCGTTTTTTTTTACTGAATGTACCGGGTACATCAAAATAAAATTCTAGTTATGGTGTATAGTTTAAGGCATTGTTAATGGAAGGGACAATAACACTCCGTTCTCACAGACCTACTGGAACCCCTTCCCACTGGAAAAATTGACGAAAATATTTTCCCCCAGTGGAAAATTATATTCTAATTCTTGTCTCCACTGAAAATAATCAGATAAGCAAACTCAAAAAATATTGTGGTATTTCTTCCATCTCCACTGAATTTTATTGCTCAAAAACAATGGAATTCAAATCCGTAGCCATGAAAAACATAGGAACATTAATCCCCATCGATTTTTGGTCCGTTATTTTTACCCCCATTGGCTGAAGAAATCCCACCGGGTCTGTGAGAAGGGGGTGTACAAGAAAACTTGACATTCGAGTTATAGAGGTTCGAATTAAAGAGCTCCCTCTGTAAATCCTTGATTTATATTGATCTTGTCTTTGTTTTAGGCCTTCGGATTTTTGACATCGTTTTGTTTACTGGGGTGTTCAATTGCATTGGGAGCGTTTATTATCGGTGAAAACTAAATGGAAAATGGTCACTTAAACTAAAGATGATCACAAACAAACATTTTCTATTCACATACACAACTGTGCATAAGGAGTATTGCTTTTTTGGAGGTGGTGGTAGCAGTCAATGGTGATTTGGAAGATTTGGAGACTTTTCCCAAGAGTTTACGACTTATGCTGCCTTCCTGTTTCAGTGGATTTCGTCTTTTTTTCAGTGAGGTTTTCTAGGTTCTTCTTCCTAGGTTCTTCACACAATGTATGGATTTTAATAGATTTTTTTCTAAAGAAAAATAACAGACAAAATTAAAATAAAATTTGGATTTTATATTCTTCTTTGAATGGAAAAATTATAAAGTGCAAGTCCGAAGGAAGTTAAACTTATCTAACTTTAAATATTTCTAGGTCTCTCTTATTGGGTACTGAATAATTACAAACAACTAGTAACTAAACAATTGAAAATATGATCTAAGATTATTCTATAAATTAAACATATTTATGTGTTCCCTTCCTCTTATTCAATAATTGCAAAATAATAATTGAACATACAGTATGTCCTATATAAATAATTCTATATACAAATTTAATTTATACTTATATCCTTTTCAGGCACTTTATTGTCATAAGAATAAGTCACCACATCAGCACTCTTCATGGCACTCTCAAAATCATTGCTTGGGACCACTTCTTGTGATGTTTCCTCGGTCTTTTGAGTTATATCAAAAAACTTTGGTACAAATTTTTTGAGAGGGTAAAAAATCATAATTTCTATCAAGAAGAAACCACCTGCAACTATGGTCAGCCAGAATGGCCAGCCAAATTCTAAGCTTCGCAGAGGGAAATCCAACAAATGTTGACTGAATAGCCGGCAAGCTCCACTAATGAGGGTGCCTACGTAAAAAAATAAAAAATTGAATTGATTTTAACCAATTTTCAAAATTAAGAATGGTTTTTCATTGATCTTACTTTGTAGGGAAATAACGATCTAGCTAGACGAAAACCGATACCTGTATTTTCGTAAATTTAAATGCAAAAAGATTTGGGAACTGTGCCGTACTGTTAACCTGGCTACTGCGGTGAACACAACGTCTGAATGACGTTTATCTACTACCTCTAAATACGTAAAACTCTATATGTACGTCAAAAAAACGTTGCAGGTCAGTTGAGAAAGACATCCCTGTCTCATTTACCGTGTGAGATTTTCGTTACCGGAGATAAAATGAAGAAGCTGAATGCTAATGGGGATGGAAAATCTTTTTAGTGTGGGAATATTAAATAATATCAAAGTATATTTCTCAAATAAGTAAACTCCATGTTGTTTCGACTGTGTTAAGATATGACCGAAATTACTCACTGAGAGGGTCTATCAGAAATCTGTAAAATTTCAAATATTTTCTTATAAGGCTTGTAATAATGAGAACATCCTATATGTCGAAAGACATGACGCTATATGTCGAAAGAAATGACGACATACAGTATTTAACTTGTAACACGAGCATCTTAAGGGAAATATTTCAGTATACATGTTTGTTACTTGTTACTTGATTTCATGTATGTATTCATGTTTGTTACTTGCTCTAAAATATTGTGACTCTATAGTTTGTGACTAACAACTTCTTTTCACACATAATTGAATATAGAAATCAGAGAAAATGGCATTAGCAGAAAGACTTGTTTATCATATAAGGCACTTACCCTTGAACTCTCATAGGTACGCAATCTGATATTCAAATCTCTATGTAACCTTTATTAGTTTATTAGATTTTGGAACTTTTTTTCTACCTCTTCATTCCTTTACCTATTCTTTATTAGGGACCTAAGAGCATTGATTTCAAGCCCCAAAGGAGCTAGATCTGAAACTCCTGGATGGGAAAATGAAGCCACGTATACGTCTTCACATAAAACTTTTAAGTGCGGGGTAAAAATTAAGTCTTCACTTTTTCTTGCTTGAGAGAAGTTGAAGATTCCTATCTAGCCGCTTTGGGGCTTCAAACTCAATGCCTAACATAGTTCACAGCACTGGCGGATTTAAGACAATAGAGCAAGTACGTCGGAAACACGCGATGGAGTGCAACGCAGACAATGAGATTACTTTTACAAATCTCTTCCCCTGATAAATTCGACGTGGTCTAAAACCGCCTATGCCCAGCATTAGCTTCTCAACTCTGATGGAGGTGTGAACAAACGTCAAAAACCTTGGATACACGCAAAAGAGTTGGTCGACGTGTAAAAAACATTTGAAGCTTGGGATACGTCGTAAACAAACGGTTTGAGGATGATTTCAATAAAAAAAAACCTTACCTGCTATAAAAGATGTCCCATGGGCTATTTTACAAGCATTGACTTGTTCATCTCCGTTTTCTCCCAAATATCCAATGAATATAACCGGGGTCATCAAGAATAAAAGTAAAAGAGGTATGATAAGTAGCGCTTTAACACCATCAAGCCAAGAGGTTGAATCATACGAAGCACAAACTATTTCCGAACCAGTTATCCTATCGAGTGCACAATTTTTAAACAAACCAAATGAATAAGTAGGTGTTTTTTGTCTGTATGAGGTACTGCCAAGGACCCATTGGTTACTTGCCAGTACGGTAATGATGAGAAAAATATGAATGAGTAGTGCTGTTACAGCGTAAATATTAACACGATGGTTTACGATGAATTTTAAAACTTCTTCTTTGTTGCGTAGTGTGATTGATTTCGCCATTTTGTTTGGATGTTTTAATTTCTTGCTTCTGACAATTTCAAATCTGAGAAAAATATGACAATGATATATAGCACCAAATAAACGATGGGAGTTAAACCCAGGGAGGCATTCGATTCAAAAACGACCGTTACGTGAGACCCAAGGCCCACTGTTCCCGTTTAACAATTCACGGTTGATCGTGGGGAGTAGAATCGACCCTCTCCGCGTCCGAATGTACGCAGACAGTTCACAGAAATTCAGACGAAACCGGTTATTATAATCCCAACTTTGTTCGTAATTTCGATAGCTGATTTTTAATCTTGGCTAATACGATAGATATGATTGAAATTAGGGAAAAAATGAAGTACTGTGTGTATATCCCAGATTTGTCTTGGTTGTACACAAAACCCCTTCTTGAGGAGACCCCCTTTTGCTTGGTGGACTAATAACCCCCTTTTTAGCCAGCCATAGTATCCTTATAGAGGCTCCCCAAGCGGTAACTCAGATCACGATATCACGCAAAATAATTGGGTAATCACACATCTCTTTGAAAAAAGTCCAAATCACGCATCACGGCTCACAAATCTTTTAAATTCCGATCATGTTTTGGCCTCTGATCACGCAATCACGAAGAAAAAGTCATCAAATCATCACGTAATCACGCTAGAAATAAGACCCTATCACGACATCACGCAAACGGCTTGGGGGGCCTTATACTATGAGCCAACAATATTTTCTTGAAATATTTTCAACAGAAACTCTCAATGAATGAAACTACTTCTTGGGGGCCTCCCCTGCTCTACGGACTAATGGACTTCCTTAGCCTATAATAGTTTCAAAGTCTTTGAAACAAAATCTCCTTTAACTCTCGATCTTGATTTTGTACATCTTCTATTCAAATCATATATGCTGCTATCCATACCACCAGTTTGCATTATGGATCCTCGACAAGAATGAAATTGCTTCAGGATGCTGTCCGTTTTTAAAGCACATGCCAATATGTGACATGTCATGATAAAAGAGTAATTCTATGAATTGATTTTGTAATATAAAGTATACATATTTGTCAACATCTTTCAAAATATCTGCTGACATGATCACTGATAAAAATGTAATAGTGAAATATTTGAGACTTGTTATGACACGTTTATTGCCACTACTGTAGGAAACAGAGAAAAGTAAAAACAGTACCAAGAATTATATTCCGGCTTTCCGTGTAAACCATGTTATGTCGTCACAATATAGTTAGACTTCTTCGAAATATGACGTTTTGGCCGCAAAATTCACTTTTTTATTTGTGCTGACTATGGCAGTTACAAAGGCGACGTAATTCATCCCGAAATTAATGAGTGAACGATTCCTTTACAATACTAGATTTGTGAAATACTGACATTTATATTTCAAATTTCAAAATAATGACAAGAGAATCAAATAAAAAGAACTCCATGTGTACCTTGTGATGGATTTTTCTAAAACTTCAAAGGGGGTTTTCGAATCTAGTCAGCGGTCAGCCTGTTCACTCCTTTCTCACAGCATTGGTGGTGGGAATTTTTCCCACAGGGGGAAGGGGATAAAAGTTTTTATGGGGATAGAAATTCTATTGTTTCCGGCTTAAAATATCCAGTGAAATGGTTTTGAAGTGCTAATTTTTTATGTTGAGTTTCGAATGAGAATGAAATCAAAGTCAATTCCCATTTGGGCTGAAATTGTAGGGTATTTTGTCCACCAGGGACAAAACTTTGGCCATGAACTTCTAACGACCATAAATTTTAGCAAAAATTGGACCCAGTCAGACAAATGTTCGACGATGAGATGTGGACCCTAAAACAAAAACATTTTTGGAACCTGTCAGAAGAAATTTGAGCCCCGTTAACCGCAGAAATTCAATTTTTTCTATCTCTAAAACCCACCCTGATAAGTAAGTGCAGTGGAAATAAGCTTTAGTTTAGACGGCCGACTTTCTGCCCTGCCTATTCTAATTGTTAGAGTAGGCAGAAAGTGGGCACAAAGTTGGCAGTTAAAATCTTCGCTTGGAAAAGGTTGAAAGAAGACATTGCATTGACGTCAAAAGAGGGCTATGCATTGACTTTAGACAGCCCACTTTATGCCAACTTTAATTCACAATTAGAATAGGCAGGGCAAAAAGTGGGCCGTCTAAACTAGAGCTAAGCTATTTAATCTAATCTGGATGGGTGCATCTTTCGCTGTGATGAAATTATTGGTCGGTAAAATTTCCTTGTTTCTTTTCCGCCGCTTTTTTCGAGGTAATCTCCGAGCAGATTCTGATTACTCTAGGCTGACACGTATGCACTCTAAAGGCCAATAATCCGTAAGAGATTCCCATTCGCCATATCCGATCCCTTTAGAGCAGAGTGTGGTATGCGCAGAATGGAAGATCTGTCATGATGAGATTAGTGCTGAGACGAGAGGCTATAGTCTATTTCATATGATTTGCATTCCCGGGGGGGGGGGTACTACCCTTGTCGACCGACGGGGCTGCTCCGCTGAGGTTCAAAAAATGGACCCTACGTGGGACTCGAAGCTTGCGAAAAAAGTGACCCTGAATGGGACTGAAATTCCAAAATTTTCTCAAATTTTCTACTTTTCCCCAAATTTTTCCAAAAATAGGGACCCTACGAGCCCTACGAGGGACTGATTTTTCTATTTTGGTGTTTTTGCGATCCTACCTGAGACTCGTGGAGGTTAAATTAAAGTTAAAGAAGGTACCCTGACCAGCGGAGCATCCCCGTAACCCATCTTATGCCCTAACCCTGGTACTAGACCCCCCCCCCCCGGGTTCGCATCTGTTGCATGCTATTTTCCGGAGGCAGCCATTCGATTTTCTTTTCAATTTACAGGGGGAAATGTACCAATACATGCAGTTTTCCCTTGGTTTTCCCTTCATTCAAGAGCCGAGGAGTAGTCTACAGAATCTGCTGTAGGACTTGAAGTAGCTAGGATCTACTCGGAGATGCACGCTTGGGGGCTTGGGGTACTCCGTGACTCCGGAACCCGGATATTCTACTTACCGGGCAAAAATAACTCGATAGTCCTTGGTTACCATTTTTACTAAATTTTGTTTACATGAATAAAGATGGAGATATCCAGTTTTGCTGGAAAAGGTTTCTGATTTCTTTTGGGAAGTATCTCTATTATTTACTATTTTAGCATTCTTATTTAGCTGCCAACAATTTCCTTAATTTTAGAAGATTACAAACATCTGCTTGAAGGGCAGCCAAGGGGAGGGGGTAGATAGGGCAAAATATACAACAACTTACGGTCAAGCAAGCTCACAAGTCCAGACGATCTCAAACGACCCTGCCGGTGCACCTGACAGTCGGGTGCTGTCGGGTGTTTTGTCGTGTGCTGAAATTTCTAAATTTGCAAAAGCACCCGACAATAGCGCATCCGACAGTCAGGTGCTAAAGCTCCTAACTTTGTTACATTGTTACATGTCGGGTGCTGTTTTAAAAGCACCCAAGATGTAGCACGCGACAAAGTGCACCCGACTGTCAGTTGTTTAAATTTCTAACTTCGAACACCCGACAACAGCACCCGACTGTCGGGTGCACCAGCAGGGTCGTGAAATTCGATTGTCGAATGTAATGGAATCTCAATCGAATATTACCGCAATTTTCAGATTAGATTCAATGATATTTCATTGCATTTGATTGATGTTCGATTGCGTTCGATTGATGTTCGATTGTGTTTGATTGCGTTCGATCGTCGATTCATTAACCCCCGGATTGTTCGTCGCATAATTTCTACGGTAAATCGAAAGTAATTTCATTCGGCTTGTGATGTTTGAGAGCTTGGATGTTGGGAAGCTGCAAGAATAAAGCCAGACGATCTCAATCGAACGGAATCGACGTTCGAAATCTATTTCTATTTGGTTGAGTTGCAGGAGGCTTTAGAGGCATTCTCGCAACTATAGACGCTTAGTAATGAGCGTACCGTCAGCACCTTGAACTGACTACCCAATTCCCCTCACATGGCATGGGTTGACCCGGGCGAAGGAATGTTCACTTGCCAAGTGAACTGTCGTGAGTGGGAATCGTACCCTGGCCTCCTGCACAGAAGCCAAGGTCGACTACCACTATACCACGGCACCTAATATTACCCAGAATTTTGACGTTTGATTGAGATTCGATTGCGTTCGACAATTGAATTTCAATCGGTCGATTGCGTTTGATTTGGTTCGATTGGTTCGATCGTCGATTCCGTTCGATTAAGATCGTCTGGTCAAGTTCCTTTTTTTAGCTTTGTCTGTGAACGAATCTGGCAGTCTGGACAGGGTTGCAAATCACTATATTTTGAAGTTGATTTGATTTTGGTATGAAATAATTTGAATTAATAATTATCATCGTAAGGTTGTTCTGTTCACGTGCAGCGGGTGTTTTAAATACATACGGCCGATATCTGCTGGGACAGGCAGATAAATTTCTGGGTTCTTTAAGAATTGTCAGTTGCCATTTTCTTTTCATCATTTCGTACGTTGTTGTGTTCATGCAAAAAGTGTATTGCAGTTTCAAATTAATTCATCAGTGTTACAGAACTGTATTTGTTTTGTTTATGTTTTTTTGTTCTGCTGCGGAGAAAAAGCTACAAACAGACGATGTCAATCAAGCAAGTTTGAACGAAAATTGCGGTCGAACCAATCAAATGTAATTGAAGGTAATAGAATATTTGCGATACTGTTGATGAAAGCAATTGATGAAAGCAATCAAATCTCAATCGAACGGCCAATTCCTGGGTAATATTCAATTGCGTTTGCAATTGTCGACAAACGACATTCCTTTTTTTCGTCACGTGACCAGTCATTTTTCTCGTCGAAGCATTAATTGGTGACCGGGAATAAGGTGAATGTCGTGTGGTTGCTTTGGTTTTAGCCTTTCTTCACATATTTCTACTTTTTGGACTGATGAAATTTGTAAATGAGACTCTCCTTTTTTTAACTTTTTTAACGGCATTGCAGTGACCCCCTCCCATCCCTTACGGCCAGAAGCCGTTAAAAAAAAGGAAAATCGTTTGTCGACGGCCCCTTAGTTTAATTACAATAATGTTCGATAAGTTTGAGTGTCATTGAATTAGCCCACTCTTCTAGAGCTTTAGAGTATGTAGCTTGGGTGGCCGCCAATATACCATTGGAGAATTGGAGTGAGCGCTTTAGTGCTGCACGAGACAAGATGCAATTGAATTAGTGTCTGATATATGTTTTTTTATCAAGGTTTAGATTCAACTGGTTTGTTTTGGTCATAATCCGGACTTGATTTAGCCTCACATGCCCCTTTTAAGGCCTCAGGTTTTCCACATGGGCATTTTTCAGTTCTTCAGTTGTTTTTCAGTGCAGATTGCTGTTTTTTGCTTTGCCTCCCTTCCCAGCATCTTGGTGGAAGCTCTCCTACTGTAAGTCCAATTTTATTTAATGCTTAGGTCACATATTATTCTGATATTTTTTCTTACTGTAGATTTTCTTTACATGAACCATTTCATTTACGTTCTATGCTTTGTATTTGCCATTAGCTGGCTTGTTGATTTTGTATATTGTTTGTATTGTGTCACTATTTACTGTTCTGTCAGTTAGTGGAAGTACTTCAATTTGTGAAGCGTCTTTACATGACATAGAACAAAAGAAAATAGCAAAAGAACAAAGGAATTACCCATAGTCACTATTTCGCAACCATGGGGAATCGCGATTTCACAGAAATAAGAATCCTCATATCGAATACCTTATTACATGAATATTAGGAGACGTGTAATTTTCAACAGGAATTAAGAAATTTTGTGTTACTGTAATTTAAAAAAGCCCTTTAATTAAAACTAGCCGTGGTGTCCTTGAAAAAAGCAATACAATTTGTGTCAATTTTTTGCGTGTTAATTCAAGGTCGTTAAATACTTCCATACTTATGCTTATGTAATAAGGTAAAGCATCTTTTGAAAATTTCATTTTTCCCCATAAATGCGAAAATCAAAAACGAAGAAGCTTTCGTTTTCCAATAGTCTTTTTAATCTGCCATGAAGTGTTATAAAATTCCTTATAGAAAGACACATTCTCCTACGAAGAGGCTTCAAAAAAATGACGTAGAAAAAAGTTGTTAAAAAGTATGTCATTTTATCTTAACAATTTTGTAAACTACGTCACAACCACGGAGGTCTGACGTTTAGTTAATATGACTTGTTCTCACTCGTTTGGTTTCCATAATAAAAAGAAAGTCGTTATTATGAACTTTGAATTATTTGAATTTGAATTATGAATTTAATTATGAATTATTTGAACTTTGATTTGATTTTATGCATTTTACTTTCACTAACTGTCTGCGCTCCTGTAATCATTTTGTTTTTTCCTAGTTTATATTCATGTACATATTTTGTCTGTGCCGTTTTTCACAGTGTTTATTCCGTCAAGAACTGATAATACCATGTAGACATATCTGTGTGCTTTTTGCCTATTTTTTGCTTAGCCTTTTGTGTTTAAATCAAATTATGTAATCAAACACAATCGAATACAATCAAACATAATTGGAGCAATCAAACGATAAATCCTGGGTAATATTCGATTACGATTCAATAGCGTTCAACAATTGAATGGCAATTATTGATTTCGTTTGATTGCTTTCAATTGATTCGGAGTTTAATTCATTCAATTGAAACAGTGTGGAAATAATTTGTATTTGCTGTTTCTCTTAACCATCAATAAATTTATCAATAAATTTTGATGGTATACCTCATGGGAATACTTCGCTAACAACGTCAAAACTTCGACAAAAGTCTCTGTTGTTCTACTCTTCTCAAGTCTTTTATCTATATCATGACAAAGATAACAGAGGAAAAATCATTGTCAACTTGTTGAAATTCCGACTAATTTTTTTAAATTTGGACTCCAAAGTATGGAATAGTTTTAGAGAGTATGGGATTCGAATTATGATGTTCTTATGATATGAGCCCTCAACTTTGGCATTAGTGAGGTCTGTTAGCACATAAGAAAGTAAGAATATTTCAGATGGTGATAAAAGCATGAAATTTGGCACAGATGATCCTTAGAGAGACTAAAACTTAATTTTAAACAGTAACACTAAATTTTCCTCCCTGGCCACCTGCCAGATGACGTCATCAGGTGGCTGGGCAAAAATTTATTTTTTTGAAAATTTTCAAAATCTGATGGTTTCAGCGGTAAGAGCATCAAAAGCTGATGAAAATTGAGGTATAAAACATGCCTTGAAAATCTTCCTATCAAAAGTTATGAAGGTTGAAAGTTTGTGATGACGTCATCACAAGCTTTTCCAGGCAAAACTTAAAAACCTCGTAATTTTCGAACAAATTGACCAAATTTGGTGTTTCATGCATGAATTCATATCGAAATTCATTGCTCGTTCTGATTCTGATGTTCAAATTTAATTAAAAACTCTATAAATTTTACGGAATACTAAAACTTGGATTTTGAGGTTTACAGGTGGCCAGGTAGGAAAATTTGGTGTTACTGTTTGAAGTTTTAGACCCTCTAAGGATCATCTGTGCCAAATTTCATGCTTTTATCACCATCTGAAGTATTTTTGTGCTCACTGCATATCTTTTTTTCCTGCCATAAAAAAAATTATTTGAGTGACAAAAGTGATTCAAAAGTAAACACGCATTCGAAATTCTGCGTTTCTGCGTTAAAAAATGTTGATAAGATATGTTGTGAACTTATGAAAAAATTTAGAATAATTCTTTTGTGAATTACAATTAATGTTCAAGCTCTATCAATCATTTTACTTAAGTAATTCCAAGAAATGAAATTGATGGAATATTGTCGGATTTTTTATACCAATTTTGAAATACAGGCGGCAACGAAGGTCGTTTCAAAGACACAATGGAAGATAGACGTCCAGTCGTTTATATGCTCATGGTGTAATTTACTTTCCTAATGGAAAATGAAAAAAAAAAAGACGTAAAACCCATTGTGTGATTAGCTCACAATTAGTTTATGATAGTTATTAGCATAAGTAATTACTTCCATTCTAATAATTTCCAAAAGTTATTGCCCCGTAGGGGCTTTTGTTGCTTCACGTAGTGGGCTTGTTCACCGTAGAAAAATATTCATGTTTATGTTCATGATGTTGTTTCTTTCGATTCTGAGCGGGCCGCCGCGGTTAAAAAATGCTCGCGCGCACCTATCGTTTTATCTATTTTGTTCCGACTTGTATTGATTTTTACGTTTTAGTTCTTACAAAGTAAACAGCAAGGGACGGCGCATAATATGAGCATATTTATTTTTCTTATAATATAAGCATCTAATTTATAAGAATCCCCTAAGAATCAGATCAATACTCTTGATCAACAGATATATCTTTCGGTAATTAGCTCTCACAAAGTAAACAAGTGACAGTGCATAATATGAGCATGCTTATTGTTCTTATAAGCATCTAGTTTATAAGAATCAGATCAATAACTCTTGGTAGACAGCCGTATACATTTCGGTAATTAGTTCCTACAAAGTAAACAAGGGATATCAAGATATTTCACTGTGTGCGCTAAGCTGTACACCTCGTTTCCTTTTTGTCAGCCAATCAGAGTGAAGAAAAACATTTAATTTTGGTGTTTTTTCTCTTGTGTAAAAATATTTTCGATATTGTGCTGCTCACAATAGTTTCAAAGGAATAGAATAGAAATTTCTAGCTGTGCGCTTATTGGATGGCGCTCCAATAAAACAATCTGGTGGAATGCGGCCTTCAAACGTTCATTCTCGATTATTAATGCGCTTGCGGGGCATTCTCAGCGACAGCTACTTGCTAGTTTAAGAACACTATCTAATTTCACACTTTTATCTGCAGATAGTCAGTTTTAGGGTATATGAGCTTCTCAAAGGACTCAGCCAAAAACTCTAGGCATGACCTTGAACCCCCCTGCACCTAGTATGTTACTATGTTTTTTCATATTTTAAAATCAATAGAGTCAATAAAATAAACGAGAATGGCTGTTCAATACGCACCACAAAAATTGACAGTACCCGATGGTTTCAATAATCTTCTTGAAGGTTTGGCACGAGAAGTTCTAAGAGAACAACCAGAAAACATCATCAAATTTGCAGCTGATTATTTCAAACAACAGGTTGCTACTAGAGTCGGTAAGTTTTTTTTAATGTTTTTATAAGATTTCTAAATTTTAGAAATTTTATATAAAGAATCAGTGTAACTCCAATGGGTCCTTTTGTTAATTTTCGAATCATTTTAGTCACTTTTTTGTCCTCAAAGGGGCAGATACATAAATTTGCTACTATCAAGCTAAGGAGAGCCAGAAACCGTTTCAATTCGAAGGATTTAGGCTAATATCACCTTTGATATCCAGGCTTTAAGCTCTCTTTTGTATTTTAGTGTTTCCAGGCTAGAGTTATAGAGGTTCGAGTTATGAAAAGTCGACGAGAAGTTGACTTTATCAACCATAACTTCATTGTCCGAAAATACACATCTTCGAATAAGATGATTTCACGTTTTTTTATAAGAACATACAAAATTTTTGAAGCCTTCGGATGTTCTTAACTTTATGAGTTTTAACAGGTTTTAAGCCTAAAAATGTTCTGGACATATTCTTATTTTCGCCATTTTTTGAGTTTTTTTTGCCTATTTTCTTAAGAAATCGGGTGTTTTAGAGTCCGCGAAGCCTTGAAATGTTCTTAGCATGTTCTTAACATTTTTGCCATCGAAGCCTTATGTTCTGATATAGTTTGTTCTTATAAAAGAAATGTGTACACATCTTCGAATAAGATGATTATTAAAAAATGTAAAAGATCTGGCTTGTTAAAAAACCTGTTAATTTTTGATTAATTAGAATGTAATAAGTAAGGTTTGAATACGAGACTGTTCTTGTCTGCATCCTTTCATTATTACTTAGCAAATTATTTTGTTTCAAAAGATGATTGTGACATTATTTTATAAATTCGCACCTACACAAAACCAAGCCGAAATCCTCATCTCACAAATATTTCATAGGAATATCCAAAGAAACTTTACCTTTCCAAAGAACTGTCTCTCGTAATCTACGGAAAAGCTTTTTTCTGAGACCTACATTAAAGTTTTTGAAATTTCTAGATAGGTCTAGTTAACTTTACATTCATCAATATGGTTGGTCTTACAGCTAACGGTGGTGAACCACTTCCACCACGACCACAAGTAAAATCTCAACCTATGAGCGATCAAAAGGAAGAGGCAGCGCCATCTCCACCGCCCTCAGCTAAAGAACCCACCCCACCACCGCCACAAGATATCGCCACAGAAGAAGTTCAATCAACGGATGTTGACGAGGACAAAGAACAAGACTCTCCTAGGTACTTAAGATCTACTCATATTCACGGTGTTCCGTTTTCTTCCAAAACTATATATAGACTTTTTTCTTATTGATTGCATCAAGTAACTAATTAAATAAATCGATAGCTATATCTATCCGGAGGTAGGGGAGGGCGCCACTCTTTCTCCCTAGATTGCTCCACTTACCCTTGGCCCTTCTCTTAATTGCTGAGCATCAAGCAGAGAGGCATCAAGTACCATTTTGGTAATCTTTGGTATGACCCGATTGGGGGGCGAACCCACAACCTTGCGCACCGTAGCCGGATGCTCTACCACTACACTACAGACGCTAAAATCAGGAACTAGCATATTTACTTTTGGCTTTTTCAAGAAGAAAATGTCGAACAAAAATAATAATTGATTTAAGTCAATTTGCTCAATTTTTATTTTATTTCGAGTCCATTTTTCAATTCACATTAAATGCTTCGAGCTTGGATTGGATTAAAACGACATGGTGCTTTAAATTTAGAAGTCCATTGTTAATTAAACACTAAGAATATCCCCAAACATCCCCTAGTAGGAAAATCTAAGATACAATGAATTTGGCTTAAAAGATACTTTAAGTGGATTAATTTTAGAAAGACAATTTTTTTCTAAAAAAATAATTTAATTTTTGCGGGACTTGTTTTCGCGAGCAACAATTTCGAGAGAGAAATTTTTCGTGAGCATCACATTTCGTAAATCAACCTCATTTTAACCTAATTTCTTTCATTTTCCAAGGGATTTAGGCAAAAATCATCATTTTAAATTACGCAAGGATTAAAGTTCGCGAAACCAGAAAAATTTTTTTACGAGCATTAGATTTCGCGAATTTTTGGAAAAACTCCCGAAATATAATCCTCGCTTGAATTAATCCACTTACTAAGGTACCCAGCCTCTCATAACCCCGGTGTGGTTGAAAGGTTTCTTTTCTAAATCCATTTCATGTTCTTAATCAAGGTTGACTGAAGAACAAGCGGCAACAAAAATCCAAGCTATGGTTCGTGGAAAGAAAGCACGTGGTGACGTTGAAGCTTTAAAAGCATCAAAATCACAGACCGACGAGGAAACACCACAAGCTTCAGCTACCGAAAACGAAAGTGAAAAAGAACGAAGTAATACCGATACCGAGGCGGAGGACCAAGTACAGAGCGACGCGACAGCGCCAGAAAGTGAACCTGCTGCAAATGAATCACAAACAGAAGAATCAGAAGTAAAAGACGGCGCTGAAGTCGAAGAAGCTACGGAAGAGGAATTAACAGGAGCCGCTCTAAAGATTCAAGCTACGTTCCGTGGTTCTAAAGCGAGGAAAGCAGTTGCTGCTCAGAAGGAATCTTTGAACAATGTGAAAACAACTGAAGAAGGCGATGAAGATAAAAATGAAGAGGTTGTTAATGAGGATAAAAAAGAAGAGGTGGTTGATGAGGAAGCGAAACCAGCCCCTCCTGAAGAAGAGGGTGGTAATTAACGACCAACTTAACTTCTTCATGAACCTGAACTCGTGTAATACATTCATAGTCTCAGTTGAATTCAAAGTACCTGGCACTCTTGGTAATCAAACAATTTCATGTTTTCAAACTTATGATTAATTTATTGTCTTATACAATATTTCTCTCTCGCTTTGGTTCTTTAAAGATTGTTTTTTGCTTTACTAAAAATCTAACTTTTATCTCTTGAAATTAATGTCATTATTTGCAATATCTTTTTTGCGGGTTTGATATTTTATGGATTTAAATCCAAATGCAAACTCCGGCTGAGCCTTTTCACCTTGGAGAGAGGAACATTAAAACTTTTTGTTTTTATTTTGTAAATATGTGATTTTTGAAAAATATATAACGGTATAAATGAGTGTTTCTTGCGCTCGGCAATCTCTCAAGTCATATTGTCTGTTGAAATTTGTTGTATGCTATTTGTATTCTGTTCCTACAAATGTAAATTTTGACAAATAAAAGTTTTTACCAAATACAAGTTGTCTGTCTACAAAAGGAAAATGAATTTGATACTTTTTGAAATGGTTTGGTACAGTAGATAAGACTGTGAATCTGAATGGGCTGTTCCATAAAATTTCCATACAGGGGGTGGACGAACCTTTTCAAGTCAAAACAAATTTCTTGGAAATGTGTGGACAACCCCTGGAAAGCGGCAAAATTTGAAAATAGACCCTTGAAAAAAATTCTTTCCATGCTTTAAAGAAAGGGTGGACGAACTAAAATCAGTCGTTTGCCCCCTGGAAATCTAAGAATAACTTTTTACCTCCTGGAAAAAAGAAATAGACCCCCTGGAAATTCTTCTCGTATTACCCCCTGGAAATATTCGACCACCACCATATGGAATGGCCCAATTGAGCTGAAAAAGGCTGTGAAATGCAATTCGATGTCAAAAAGAAAGTGTAAAGAGTTTTTTTTCGTTTTAAAATTTCGCTTGGATTTATTTTCGCGTATAGTAGTTCAGAAATAGCCAATATACCAATTTTCAAACTTAGTCTATAATTCTTGACTACTTGATTTCAAAAAATTTGACGATGCAAATTCCAAAAAATTATAAACTTGACGATAGAAAGATTTCATCAAATAAATATTTGACGCTCATAATTTCAACAAATAAAAATTTGACACTCAAAATTTCATCAAATTAACGCTTAACGCTCTAAATTTCATCAAATAAAAATTTGGCGCTCAAAATTTCATCTAATAAACAACGCTTGACGCACATCAAATTAAAATTTGACGCTCATAATTTCATCAAATTAAAATTTGACGCGCTCACAATTTCATCAAATTAAAATTTGACGCTCATAATTTCATCAAATTAAAATTTAACGCTCGAAATTTCATCAATTAAAAATTTGACAAAAATTTGACGCTCAAAATTTCACATGAAATAAAAATTTGACGCTCAAATTTGACGCTTAAAATTTCATCAAATAAAAATTTGACACACAAAATTTCGTCAAAAAAACGCTTGACGCTCAAAATTTCATCAAATTAAAATTTCTCGCACAAAATTTCATCAGAAAGTTTGACGCTCAAAATTTCATCAAATAAACGCTTATGACCGCTCAAAATTTCATCAAATAAACGCTTATGACGCTCAAAATTTCATCAAATAAAAATTTGACGCTCTAAACTTCATGAAATAAAAACTAGACGCACAAAATTTCATCAGAAAGTTTGACGCACAAAAATTTTATCAAACAAATAAAATTAAGACGATCAAAATTTCATCAAAAAAATTTGACACTGAAAAATCCATCAAACTAAAATTTTACCCCCAAAATTTTGCTATCAAAACGATTCACCAGCATTTTCGAAACTATTCAAATGCCAAGTTGTAAAATTAGTGTCAAACTTGTACAATCAATATCTTTGTTGAAAAATCAAAATTACCTTAAGGGAACTTTTTTTGGCGGGAACTAATTTTGGCGGGCAGCAAATATCCTAGACATTTTTAATTTTGTGAATAATGAATTTTTTTAATTTTGGCGGGAACTCATTTTGGCAAATGACAGCGTAAATCTGTTCTATTTTGCCTTATTTTGAGCAATTTTGATGAGGTTATTCAGGCAAGGAAACAAAAAGTTTAATTTTGGCGGGAACTAGTTTTGGCGAATTTCGTCTAAATTCGCCAAATCCGCCAAAATTAGTTCCCGCCAAAATAAGTTCCCTTAATGTATTTAAAAGTGAGAAAAACAAAAACCCAAGGAACAATTGTTCCAAACTTTGAAGCTTCAGGACATGCAAACACATCAGATCCTAGCTCAATTTTAGTTAAAAACAAACGACACCAAAAGCTGTATAGTATTACGAAAAAATAACTCGACCTTACTGCAGTTTCTTAAGATGGGTAGCACCTTTCGAAAAAATCAAGAAGGGGATACCAAGAAAGGGGAATCAACTTACATCTTTTTCTTTTCTTATCAGAAAAATATACATGAGACCCCCAAGCTGTTGGCGTGATAGGAGTTTTTTGACGGCGTGATGGCGTTAAATTTCTAAAAATAGGGCGTGATGACGTGAATTTTGGGTCCGCTTGGTGGGGCCTCATACATCCCTGTTTTCTCGTACTTTAATACGAGAAATTGGTCAAATTAACAATCTACCATTTTGCCTTTAACACAAGTCTGTCAAAATAATTTATAGCTGAGACAAAATTGCCCAAAAACATTTTTTTTCGAAAATCAGGCTCCGTCACATTCGAGGGTTTATAGTTATGCATCTTTGTACAAAAAATCATAAAGAATAAAGAGCCAATCTCGAGAAAAGCTAATACCTAAGCAATTGATAATGTGCTTATAAAAAAATGTCGAATTTGGTCAGTTTTTCTATAAAAACACGCCAAGCAACCAAAATTTCATGTCTAAACACACATATTCTTCAAAAGTAAGCCCTCATGGGCAAAAAAACATCTATCTTATAAAAAAATTGAGTGATTTGACTAAGAACATTGATGTATGCTTATTAATAGTGATTCTTATAGATAAACATGCGTTTTTTGAGCAAACAAAATTTTTTTGCAAAAATCTTCTTGAGCCATCTTTTACCTATGATGGTACCCTACTTTCATGAAAAAATTAATGATCCAATTTTTCACAAAGTTCAAAAAACCCGTTTTTAAGCCGTTTTTTGGCAAAAAATTTTTTTTCGAAAATCGGGCTCCGTCACATTTTGGCCACCACCATCATTTTGCACCTTTGTACCAAAAATCAAAAGATTCCTATGATTCAATCCTGAGAAAAGTTGGTAACAGACGAACGAACGAACGAACACAGGTTAATTTATAGGACCTCCACCCCACCGGGGTAGGTCCAAAAAGAAGAGAAAATATATTTCAAGTTAATGATTAAAATGAAAATTTCTTTCCATCGAATAAATAGAAAACGATTATAAAAATTTACAATGTAACAATATAGTATTCGATTATCAACATTGGTCTTGAAAACAGCCATTTATGTTGATGACGTCATCGGAAGATTTTTAAAAACCTTCAAAATATTACGTTTACATCGTTTGGTTGGTATTGTATTAAAATGCCATGTATGAAAATATATTTAAAAAAATCTTTCTCTTGAACTGCTTTGAAAGAAGAGACAAAATGAGTTTTTGAAAATTCAACTAAATGAAAAAACATGAAAAATTCCATTTTCATTAATATTAGTAGAAAAAAATTTAAGACTAATGATAGGTTTGCAAGATGTCAAAATTTTCAAGTTACTAATTTTCGCTAGTGCATACCAGGAAATATTAACAATGAAACTTAAAATTCGAATAATAATTCTTTGTTTTGATAAGCGTTTGGTCAACGAAAGCAATTCTTATCCTACGCTTTCCACATCATAAAATCATGACTGAAATGCTAGTATAAGATCCTAAAAAACATTACAAGAGAAGATATTTCATGCATGGCAAATTAACCTCACCCACCACCAGCTGAAAAATAAAAGAATAGAAATAGAATAGAAATTTAAGTTTACGAATTAAGTGTCGAATATCATACCGCGTTTCCTCTATACACCTTTTCGACCGCAGCCGGTAATTACCGCGCGGGCATTTTATGTCCGTTTTACCATCCTTAAACCGTCCCAGTCTTTTTTCGCATCTATAGACAATAGAAAAAGGTATCAACAAAGGATTGAATCTTAGGGGGATGATTAAATAATTCAGTGGCATGCACTTGACCGCGCGACTACGATCGAAAAGGTGTGTTCAGCCCCTACCTTCAATGAGCGCCGCCCGTTAAAGAGCGCCGCCCGTTAAAGAGCGCCGCATCTGAAAGAATACATGCTAACATCGTAAGGGAACTAATTTCGGTTTTTTCATGACTTTCTAAAAAGCCCCATATCAAACGTGTAGCAAAATAAAAATATCTCACACAAAATCCAAAAGTTACTGTAAAGTAACTAAAGGTCTTGCGCACAGTAGATACTGTGGATTTAAAAATAGAGCGCCACTTAAATTGTATGTCTGTATGTGCGTCATTTATCATAAAATATTTCATATCAAAAAAATGAAATTTCACTTACAAAATCGGCTTGAGGGACGATAACTGCACGAGCCTCCTCCATCTCCTGATAAAGCATTGAAGTCTAAAACAAAAGAGAATTAAAAATGGACCAGTTAAAGTTTAGACATTTCACCTTTCTTCTAAGTCATAATTTAAAGCTTTTGTCATTCCGCACCCCCCCCTCTCCATTAAAGCGAAAACTCCCAGACAGCTCTGATGCTGTATTCAAATGGAATAACAAAACAATAACATCAATGTGTGTTTAGAGCACAAATATCATATTCTTTTACACACTAGATAGACCTAACATATTTTCCATGGAAGTATGTCCAGTTTGGAAGTCGACTAGTCGGCCATGTTTTCTATTTTACAGACCCAGTGGTTTAGAGAAAATGATAACAAGAGATTGTGTGTATGTACTATGTACCTGATTTCATTGTAGTATTCTTCTTCTTTGGTTTTGAAGTGTTATTTGAGCCACTGTCATTATCCGGAGATGGATTCTACGAACAAGAAGTATGTATTACCTTAAGGGAACTTATTTTGGCCAAAATTAAATATTTTGCTCACTCGCCAAAATAAGTTCCCACCAAAATTAATTTTTTTGTTTCCTTGCTTAAATAACCCCTGAAATTCATCAAAATTGCTCAAAATAAGGCAAAATACGCTGTCATTCACCAAAATAAGTTCCCGCCAAAAAAAGTTCCCTTAAGCTATATTGCGCTTTACAAATGTTATTTTAGAGAAAGAAATCACCTCATCACTATTATAGGGTACAATAATTATGAAATGATTTAATGCCCAAAATGTAGAAAGGTACAAAGTTATATTGAAAAAGGATATCACTTTTTTATAATGGCAAAACCAACTCTCTACTTCTTTATGGCTTTTTCCCTCGTTGGACCCTAAGACTTACTGAAAATCTCGATTTATTATGATATCCACGGCCTTGTTGATGGTTTTCCCACTCCTCGATTTTTTTCTGTCTTTGTGCCTCTTCACGCTGTAGATACAAAAATATGAGAATTTAATGTGAAATACTGAAATTTATAATTATAGAGCTTTTAAAAGCCCTAAAAACTAAAAACCTACATAAACTCCTTTCTCACCGACCTGGTAGGATTTTTTTAGCCAATGGGAAATAAATAATGGACTAAAACTACATGAGGATTGATATTCCCATATTTTTAAAGCTTTAATGTTCAGTGGGGATGGAAAACATAGCGCAAAATTTTGCAGTTTCTCACTGTACTTTTTTATTAATGAGGGCCCCCCCCAGATGGCGTGATTGGGACTTTTTTCTTGCGTGATGGCGTGATTAGAGATTTTTTTGGCGTGATGGCGTGGTCAAGATTTTGGCGTGATGCGTGATAGGGCAAAAATTTGAGGCGTGATGCGTGATTTGGGCTATTTTTCGCTATTTTTTGCGTGATGACAAATTTTAGCGATTTTCGTGATGCGTGGTGGAGAAATTTTTTTGCGTGATGGCGTGATTAGTGCCGCTGGGGGGGCCTCATTAATCAATTTCAGCGGAGACAAAAATTTGGGTATAATTTTGGTCCTGGGGACGATATTTTGGCAATTTTTTCAGCGAAAAAGGGTCGGTCTGTGAGAAGGGGTTGTATACATGTTACGTAAATGTCTCACGAAAATACTTTGCATCAAAAAATGGCTATTCGTTGAACCCTCCCACAATATTAAAAAGTGACACAACTAAAATCATTTTTCAGATTTCTTGTTTACAAATATTATTTTATTCTTCACAACATCGAAGGTATACCTTTAAATCTGCTTCTTTCCTTTTCTCTGAATCAACATTAACTTGTTGTTGGAGTTTCAATCGTGCTTGTTCCATTGATAATTGGACCTTGTGAACCCTATCAGGATCTGAAAAAAAAGTTGGAACTGGTATTATATACATGATGACTTTCGACTACAACATGACATGACTAGCCAAAAGAGTACTTTTATTGGATTAATTTTCTGAGATTTAATTTTTGTTCAATTTTTTGCCTTTTTTTGCGAAAATGAATCAATGAGATAGCTGACTCGCCAAATTTTCAAAATCAAATCAAATACCCTGTAAATTTTGCTACTGTTTGCCAGGGCTATTTAAAATGCTTTGTCTCATTCGCCCTATTTTGCACCAATGCACCTCTTCAAATGAAGCAAAAACAATATCAGTATCACCTTTTTTATTTATTTCTGCTTCCTTCCAATCTTCATGGTTTTGTTTCATTTTCATTAATGTTGGTTTATATTTATTGTAAAGATACATGACAAGTATACACCCAATCAATAAAAACCATCCATATTGCTCTATCACACCAACAACTAAAATAAGAAAGGCAAATTTATAGAATGACAAAACGGTAATAGCATTCAAAACAAAATACATCAGTTTTTCATCCTTTGATTATCTTATGTATTGCCTGCACGAATTTCTTCATTCTTGCTTTAAAGCATAAATAATAGTTCAATCTTTAATAAAGTCCTAAAGATCATAGATAACTTGTAATTGCTTCATTTGCAGCCAGTAGTATAATTAACATTTCTAATATTTCGACTGACAATGAAAAAACTTACTGATACTGAAGTTTGAGGCCAAAATAGGTGGTGTTTCATTCTGTAAAGTCATTTGTTTCTTTTTATGTTTCACTGTAACTTAAATAAAATAAAATATAAAATTTTGCCAAAATATTTTATTAGAAACTGGTAGCTTAGATTTGGGCTGTCCACAAAAGAATTTTTCAATTTTAAGTGGGTAATCTCATTTAGTTGATTTGTCTTTTTTTAAAGATAAGCTGCAAAGACAAGAACATTGAACAAAAAAAATCATCCTGTTTGTTCTGATTTGTTGCGCCCTGGACACACACCTTAATTCTATCACAGATCCATGAATATACCGGGTGCAGGATAGCTAAAATTCAAATTTTGATATGAAAAATGTCTGCTGAGTTTCTTCTTCTCTGAACAGTTTCTTCACTCAGAGGTGTGGTTCGCCAAGAACTTTACTTGAAGCAGGATGCTCAAATACCTACACAAGTAAACACAAGTAAGTAACTGATGGAAAGTACTCATAGTATGCTGTTCAAGGTCCCACCTAAAATTTCAGGTCACCCCCAACTTGATAAAAACACAGGAATTTATTTGTCTTGGAAACAAGCTAATATCACCCCGCTATACAAAGGTGGTGGAAACAAAAATCGTTATACATAGTCACGTAATGTCTCATTTTGACCGAACAAAGATACTCTCCAATAGCCAGCACGGATTCAGAAAACATAGATCTTGTGAAACCCAACTGATCCAAACAGTTCATGACATTGCTAAAGCAATTAATGACAAAGAACAAATTGATTCCATCTTGCTTGATTTTAGCAAGGCCTTTGACAAGGTTGGGCACAGGAAACTCATACTGAAATTGAAACATTACGGTATAAACGGTGACATTCTAAACTGGATATCAGACTTTCTCCATGATAGAACTCAATGTGTCGTTGTTCGAGGAACTTCATCTAAACATTCAGCAGTCATTTCAGCTGTCCCCCAAGGTACCGTTCTCGGCCCCCTCCTGTTTCTCGCCTATATCAATGATATGCCATTAGAAACGAATTCAAAACTTGCTTTATTCTCTGACGATTCTTACCTGTACCGGAAGATAATGTCATCCAAAGACGCAGAACAACTGCAAAATGATTTAAATAAACTCGTTGTTTGGGAGCAAAAATGGTCAATGGAATTTCATCCAGAAAAGTGCAAGCTGCTGAGGATAACAAACAAACGTAAGATCATCAACGCTGATTATCAAATCCATGGAAAAGAGATTGTTGAAAGAAAGTTGATAAAGCGAAAAAATCTGTTGTGGAATACACATGTATCAAATATCTGTGCAAAAGCAAACAATACCAGGTTCTTCCTACAGCGAAATCTTGTCAAGAGTAACCCAGAAATGCGGCTTAAATGCTTTAAAATCTTCGTAAGACCAACATTAGAGTATGCATCAACTGTTTGGGACCCAGCTGGAAATGAAACTTTAAAAGCTAAAATTGAAATGGTTCAGAGAAAGAGTTTGCGCTGGATCTACAGCTCGTGGCAACAGACTGTAAGCCCAACAATGTTAAGAAGAAAAGCTGACCTTGAAACTCTAGACGAACGTAGATGCAGAGCTCGGGTAAAAATGCTGCACGAAATATATCATTCAACAAAACAGGTAAATAGAGAAATGATACCAATAAAGCAAAGATGTGCTAATACAAAGTTTACAGTAACCCTATCCAAAGCAGGATAAATAATAATAATAATAATGCTATACAAGTTCGCAGGCCACCGTGCGAGCACATGGGCCTCTATGAACCGCTCTTTGTTCGGTTTACAATTTTCTTAAGATAGAGTTTTTTCCTAGGGCTCCCCCTGACTTTGAATTTAAAGTTTGCATCCTTTAGTGACGTGTTCATTTCTTGGGCTTTCATACACCACTCTTTGATTGTCTTCCTTTCACTTTTCGTAAGATCTTCTGTCACACGGAAGGGCAATCTTTCTCCTTTAGTGATTGCTCTTAACACTGTATTTTTGTCTTCTTCGTTTGCAAATCGGACTTTTATTGGTCGATAGCGTTTTTCATCTTCCTTTTCCTTCGAAAATTTTCCGATTCTTTGAGTTTCTTCAATCTTTATATTCCTTAAGCTTAAGTTTCTTAGGTAAGATTTTTTCATTTAGATATTCTTCGTCGTAGATTTTGGTTGACTCCTCTGAATCTTCAGTGGATTCGTCAACACCATGAAGAATTAGATTGCACGCCGTGGATTGAATCTGCCGTTCCTCCTGTTTTTCCCTTCGAAGTACGTTTTCTATGTTTTTCTCGATTTGCCTCGACGCGACTGCTGCGTAGCTTTGTGATCTATTTTCTCCTTTCTTCTCAATGATGTCTTCCATCTTCTTTTCGATCGTTGCCATTCTGGTCTCAAAGCTATCCTTTATTTCGCTGATCATTGTATTAACGTCTTTGGACTTAAGTTGAGTGATTTCTACATCCTGGGCTTTCATTATATTTTCGCAAGCTTTTATCTCCTTTCGGAATCCTGAAACTGTTGATGTTTCACATGAATTGACCCGTTCCAATAGATCAGGGGTGATCACGACACAGTTTTGACAGATAAAAGCTCTCGATTTGTATGTTAGACATAACTGGATTTGATAGACGGGGAGCTTTGAACAAATGTAGTGTACGATTCGATTGCACTTTTTCATTCAAGTGTGTCTTTGGATCTTCCTTCTTCACTTGTAACACATTCAGATGGGCTGCAAAGGTCGTAAATTGATGCTGAATTCGGTTGTTTTCGTAGATTTTCCTGAATTTTCTCCGATATACGCAAACTCTTTTACACCAAATACGGTGGGGCTCTGGAACAAATTACCAACAAAATTGACAAACATAAAAGACCTGGATGTTTTTAAGAAAGAAATGGATAAAATATCAATTAGCGATTTTTAATCCTATTAAAATATTCAAAATTTTAAACATTATCTTATTTATTTTTACCCACAATTGCAAATATAAACCTTTGTCAAGCTCTAACAAATTCACAACTCACTTCAGCTTTTCTCAACTTCTTGAGTTTTACTTTCCTTCGACTAACTATCAATGCCAGATTACACCCTTTCAAATATACTGAGCCACGGAGGTAATGTTTTTAGATTAGAGGCTAATATTTTTATCTAGATCTTTATATGTACATAATAAATTGATTTTTACTATTTATTAAGCAGATATTCAATAGGTAAAAGTTGGTTATTGAGATTTATTAACCCGAGGTGATGTAATATTCAACGAGGCAAAGCCGAGTTGAATATACATCACCGAGGGTTAATAAATACAATAACCAACGGAAACCTATTGAATATATGTTTTATTATATACCTAAGGCAAAAACAAAACATTAATTATGTTAATAGTAATCAAGAAAATCATTAAAAATAAAAAATAACATTCAAACGCTCGATTATGGGAGTGTTTTAAGTGAAACGTTCGAATGTTTTTTTTAAAATGATTTTGTTAATTACTTTGAATCATAAAATTTGTTCATGAAATTGACAATAGATTTATTTTAATGAATTTCTTTGATACAACAAGAGCGACAAAAAAAATCAAACTTTGAAAGCACAATTTGAAAAAAATTTTCTACCGTGGTATAATAGCCATGGTATATCAGGAATTATTCAATGGCTGTTTTTGCCTACAGGTATATAATAATACTTATTATTTTATTATTTCTATATTTTATATATTATAAATCTAGGCTACATTCTTAATATTTTTCATTTTATTAATCATATTTTTTGTTAATTGGCGAGAATAACTTTGTATAAAGTTTTTGCTAATCAAATAATAGAAATAGAAATAGAAATTGTCTATCCGGAGATTCAATATACAGGTTTCTTTGTTATTTAAACCAGGCGGAGCTAGAAACTTTGCATAAGAGCTGTCAAAGTTAAAGAATGCAGGCATGTCCCTTGAAAGTTTTGAATTGCAATGTAAGGTCTTCTTTTTTTCTCCATGCCTAAAATGTTTTGATTGCGATCGTTAATCGATTCATCATCGATCGTTAATCGATTTGTTATCGATCGTAAATCGAGTATGAGTCAATAGGGTCGATAAGATCGATAAAAGATCGACGATAGATCGATAAATAATTGATAACTAATCATTAAGCTTAAAAAAATCTTGAGTATCGATCCTCTCTATCGATCTCTTATCCGGATCGTTAAGTAATCCATCGATCACATATTGATCTGTCATCGAGCCGTTCCGATGATCGATCCTATCGAGCGCGGACGTCTGGTTATGTCTATTGTTCTCCCGAAAAATAGGACCCTGCCGACGCACCGGACTGTCCGGTGGCAAAAAGTATCCTTTCGTTACACCGGACGCAATAAGTCTGGTGTCAGTCCGGTGTTGCATACAGGGAATTTTGGACGCCGGACATTTATGAAACAAAAAATTAAGAAACACCGGCCGGCCGGACGCACCGGACTGGTCATGTCCGGTGTTTGGACTGTCTGCGGTGGAAAAAAATATCCTTCTCCGACACCAGACATCCGACTTCCTTAAGTCCGGTGTAGAGATTGTCCGGTGGTAAAAAAAATTCTCATTTTACACCAGACTTTCGCGTGTCCGGTGTTCGTTAAGTCCGGTGCGTCGGCAGGGTCCTCGAAAAATTTATGCAACAAAATTCTGATTGGCCAGTTTTCAAACGGTCTTTTTCTGGACTTTTCTGGTGGCAAATTCAAAATAGACCTTTTCGCCTTTGCGTCCGCCATATTGAATTGTATGCAAAAATTATGGTTGCCGAATTGCCGTGGTGAAATTCCCTTAGAAAGTATGCAAAACATATGCAAAAAGAAAGTATTAAATAAAAACTTACATGCATAATTGGCATTATATTAAAGTGTAATCTTGTAGAAGAAAGATTAAATTTGCTTCTCTTGAAAACTAAAAACAATTATATTCACTCATCTCTTAGAACAAGCACTTCAAAAGACCATAACATTAGACAGAATCTCAAACTGAAAAATCACCTGCGAAGGTAAAAAACAATCCTTATTCGGCTGACGGCAAATTATTCTCCTGGGAATAGAGCCGCCAAATGATCAAATCAAAACATTGATAAAGTGTGACGTCATAATTACTGCTTTCAGTAGGGTGGTCAGAGGAAATTTCAAACTTACTTGCAGAATACCAAACCAAGTTTAATGGAAAGCCATAACCATCAGAAGAAAAATGAGGGGTCATTTACCTTCCAATTCTTTAAAGTTCCAAAGATATTACATTTTGAAGTTCAATTTTTCAAGCATTTTCGTGCACGCATCGCCAGCCATTTTGTACCTTCATTACGGCACCAAAAGCGAAAGTGTTTTATGAAAAATTCCGCGCGAGAGGTTTGGTGCGAGTTTTATTTTCCGTAGATGTAGCTGAAACGGGGGTAATTACACCATAATCTTTCCCTTAGCGCTTGCCACCGGAAACAGTTTGATTCTTACTTTTTTCACATTTGGAAAGAAAAAACATTGTTCTTTCTAAAAAATTCACGTTCGATAAAAAAATTTGATTTTTTTAATGAAAAAAACGTATTTAAGTACATAATTTGACTTCCTGAAAAATATACGTTGCTCCAACCAACGAACGTGGTACGTCTCAAAAGCTAAACTATTGCGGGGAACGATGCAAAAAATTCCAGGTCGATAGCTGTTTCGGGTGGCTAGCGCTTTGCATTTTAGAACCCCCGGATAAAAAATTTTGCCGTGCCGCGAACAAGAAGTTTGAAAAAACTCACCCGCGAGTACTCATTTTCAAATTTTGAAGGAACATGAAGACATGATGTGCTGATTTTTTCTGCAAAAGAAAGCTGAACAAATTCTCTAAACTTTGGAAAAAATACTTATGTTAAAAGAGGTTTCCTTCCTTGAGATATGTAAGCTTGAATATTTTTTTTCGAAAATCTATGTTTTGTTACTGCTGCACGCGTAAGGCCCGACCTCCCTACTTTCAGTTTGCGTGTTTTGAAAGTTTGATGTGTGTACTCCGTCTTCGTGGAATTTCTTAATGGCATGAAAACAGAATATGCAATGTCTTTAAGAACAAATTCCTAAAAGGCTTTTGTTGTACTGTAAATATTTCCTTTTGGATTAAGAAATTCCATCTTTTATTGTTCTAATGATTATAATATTTATTTATAAGATGCTTTGTTGTCTTTTTAATCTTTGTGTAAACTTGCATATGTTTTGCATACATTCCAACTAAATCCAACCACGGCATTTTCGTTCCATAATTTTTGCATACAATTCAATATGGCGGACGCAAAGGCGAAAAGGTCTATCTCCAATTCTACCATACTAATTTTTATCCCATGTGAGCTTTGTGAAATGGAGTAAAAATTTGTATGGGTCCAGACTATAGACCTTTTTTTAAAGAGGCCACCCTGTTGAATAATTATGTAGTCCAGCAGAAAAACAATGATACAGTCATGCATAATTACTGTATCATGTATATTGTAATAATTATGCATGACTGTATCATTGTTTTTCTGCTGGACTACATAATTATTCAACAGGATGGCCTCTTTAAAAAAAGGTCTATCCCATGCCATCCATGTTTTGTCAGATAGTCCCAACAAGTTAAGCAGTTGACATGACGGTATTATTGGGGGGACAGCATTCAAGAGACACCAAAAAAGAGGAGACGTTAGATAGAAAAACCAATAACCAATAGCTTTATACATCGTACCTCCTTTTCCCTCCTGGACCAGTTCACACAAAGTAGTGGAAGTTTGATTAGATCCAGGCGTAATCTATCGAACAAAATCGAATTCGATTTTTAATCGAATTTATCGAAACTAATCGAAATTAATACTTCGATTAGTCTTCGATTAATCGAAACTATCGAGTCGTAATCGAATTAATCGAATTTTCCAAGGTTTTTCTCAATTAGTTCGATTACCATTCGATTACTTCGATTAGCTATCGATATATTCGATTATGTTCGATAACTTCGATTAACTTTCGATAGGTTTCGATTAAGATTCGATAATCTTCGATAAGCTTCGATAAGTGTTCGATAGCTTTGATTAATGTTTGATCTTTATCATATTTTCTCTTTTTTTAGACTTCGATCGAAGAGAACAAAACATCGAAGACGCAATGGAAAATAATATATAACATTCGGAACATTCACCGCGCTTCTCTTCGTTCTGATTAGGTTTGGCTTGTTTTTCTGCAGGCGTTTCAGCAGGCGGCAAATCTCCCATTTTTAAAAGGGCGCTTGACAAGTGAACAGACGAACCGTCGTAAGCCGATCGTGAAAAAATGTGATGAATGTGTGAACATTTAATACCGATCAAATATGAAACGGTTGGCACACAACAGCGTTTCAAAACCTTTTCTAACATCTTTAAATGTCCATCATGTGGCGCTAGAAGATCTTTACAATCCCTAAACCGGCGAAATTCTGGACTTAAATCAAATCAAAATACCTTACGTGTCCGCTGCCTTAGGTGGATTAAACTCCGTGGAGTAATTAAAAACGGTAAATTCGTGATTTTCATGAATTTTGGCCCTTTTCGCTAAATTGAATATCCGTAATAACTAAAAAAATTGGTGCGTATTTCCTTCGTTGTGAGAAAGGGGTGTAACGTGTATTCCTTTCGTTGTGAGAAAGGGGTGTAACGTGTATTCCCTTCGTTGTGAGAAAGGGGTGTAACGTGTATTCCTTTCGTTGTGAGAAAGGGGTGTAACGTGTATTCCTTTCGTTGCGAGAAAGGGGTGCAACGTGTATTCCCTTCGTTGTGAGAAAGGGGTGTAACGTGTATTCCTTTCGTTGTGAGAAAGGGGTGTAACGTGTATTCATTTCGTTGCGAGAAAGGGGTGTAATGCGTATTCTCTTCGTTGTGAGGCAGGGAAATAGGAAAGCTCACATACACACTCGCACGAGACAGGGATGTAATATGGTATTTCCTTCGTTGGAACCAGAGAGGCGCGAGAGGCGGGGAGAGCTAAGATGCTATTTGCATGAGGCAGGGATATACGTATCTGATAAAATGATACTTCTTCGGGAAATTCTCGTATCTTTCCTTCCCCTTTTTACGTTGCCTTAATATACATCTTGAATTAATGCTTGTGAAAGAACATGAAAGAGCAAGCTTTTAAACTTTTATCCCGCTCACTTTTTTATCGATCGTGATATAAAGAGGCCCTTAAAAATATCTTTGAACTCATTTGCATGTCAATGAACTTCATGAAGTAACTCTCGCAGGAAATCTACAAAATGTGACGTCATTCTAATTAGATCGTGCAACAGTTTAACAACTTAATCGATTGACATGAATATTTCAAGTTGTCAACATAGACTTATATCCAAAATAAGCTAAAAAATAGGGTCAACTTTAAGGGGTTATAGCTCGTCAAAGATTCATCATTTTTCAAAAAGATTTCGTACACTTTACAATTGGTCTATATGCAGCACTGCTGTGTAAAATTTTTACAGATATCTTTCGGCAATCTTTTATAATCACGGTTTCAAAAAAGACGGTCAAAGATTTCCGTTTTTTGCCCCATTTTCGCGAGGAATAAATATTCTTGTTTTTTCTATTGTACCATCCGAAAGACCTTTATTGTGGCCAAACGTGTAGAAAAAAAGAATGTGATTCATTCATTCTATAAAAAGTTACAGCCCTTCAAAGTCGGCCGAAGTTAACAGAGGGTGGCCGAAGTCATCTGGGTTTACGGTACATATCGGAAAAAGTATTTCTGCTATTGTTTCCGAAAATTGGCTAAGCTTATGATTGGTCAAGCGCTGAAATTCTATTATAATGTCACGTGACTTACATAGGATTTCCTATCTAACTTCGACACAATTTTCAGCAAAAGCTAGAGATCTAGCCCTTCGGGCTTTACACATCGTTGAGCGGACCATCCATTGAACATGAATGGGACATGAATCCAAAAAGAGATTGGGGAATAGAACTTATCGAAGCTTATCGAAGGATAATCGAAACTAATTCAAGGATAATCGAAACTAATCGAAGGATAATCGAAACTAATCGAGTGATAATCGAAGCATATCGAAGCCCAATCAAATTTATCGAATTAATCGAATTTTCCAAGGTTTTTTTATCTCAATTAGTTCGATTAGGCTTCGATTATTTCGACTAATCGAAATATAATGGCTTCGATTAGCTTCGATTAGTTTCGATTAATTCGATAATCGAAAAATTCGATAGATTACGCCTGGTTAGATGACTTGGCTGTTTCATATTGAAAGATATTTAGAAACACTTTTTGTTTACAAAATTATGCTGACATTGCTTTTTTTCAAAGATAATAATTCGCCGAATGCTAAATAAACTATTATTTTAACAAAAAAACAGAGTTCTGCAAAATATAAGAATTTATGAAATTTCATAATGGTAGACGGAGCCGCGAGGCTTTTCATTTTCATCTGAGCTTTCTGTCCAAGCTCGATCACGCTCACTGTGGTCACCAAGCGTCACCAATCTCTGGTTGTTCTGGCATTCCCACCATGATAAGGTAGTCCTGGTTGCTGTGTTTTCTTTTTCGTTACACTCTCACACATTCTTCCTCTCCAACTAGCCGTATTGTATAAGGGTTGCGAAGCGATCCAGACTCCACCTCAATTCGCAAGTTGCTAGCAAAATAAGAGACTCTCTAACTAGCCGTATTGTATAAGGGTTGCGAAGCGATCCAGACTCCACCTCAATTCGCAAGTTGCTAGCAAAATAAGAGACACTCTAAAATAAATCCCTCTAATAAATAAAGCCGCTACAGAGACAGGGTCGTAAGCTAAGTAAGAGCCTTAATGCCCCAAACACACCACATAATCTACGGAGGCACAACACCCGCAGCCGGCCGCCGCGCATCGCTCTTTTTTTTTTCCTTCTAGTTATTCTAATGTAAATGGTGCCTTAATAAAATCGAACGATATTAGTCGAACGATCGAACATTTTTATTCGCATCACGAATCGTCTGTCGAAATCATCAAAACATAAAAATAAAACAAAAACAAAAATGTACAAAGATGGCTTGTTGGTTCTTGGGCAGTTTTGATTTATTTCTTGACAAATTGACAAATTTGATTCCTCCGTACTTCTTTATCATAGAATATCCACTTGGTTTCGCAAGGTAAGTTTCGTTCATTAAAAGAGCTTAAGAGCACTCCTCCCGCCCGCCCGCGCGACTTGCAAAAACCTCTCATTGATTGACCTTATTTGATACTTGAACTTGAGTTGATACTTGCTGTTAAAAGTCAAGGGATGATGAAGATCCTTTCTGTCAACGTTCAAACTAATTTTTTTCATATAACAGCAAAATAAACATTTAAAACCAAAGAACCACTGCTTAGATTGCTTAGATGCGTGCCGCCCGCGCGGTAATTTGATCAACTTCAGATTCTAAGTCTGTGTTTCGGCTTCCGGTAATTTTGTTGTTGTTCACTGCTAGGGTACACCATTTTAAAACGGCATTTTTCGCAGTCCTAGCTACCAAACCGAGAAAGTTTCTGTGGCTTCAAGCCAAACCATTCAAGGTCATTTTGATAAAATCATCGGTTTGGAGATGTGATTTATACAGTAAATTTTATAGCAAATTTTCGCTTGGGATAGAAGTTAAAGGTACGTGCACAATATAGCAAAACTGCTTCGCTCATAAATTCGCTTCGCAAAAATCCCTCTTCTAATAAAGCCGCTACAGGGTCGTAAGAGCCTTAATGCCCCAAACACACCACATAATCCACGGCGGCACAAACCACCGGGCAGCGGGCCTGCGCCCCCGGGGGGGGGGGGGGGGGGTACTTAGGCAAAATGGGTGCCGGGTATGTGCGAGCCATAAGGGTACCTTTTCTCATTCCTCAAAAGTCTCTCAAAGGGGTACAAATAGACCTTTTTTCAAAGAGGACGTCCTGTTGAATAATTATGTAGTCCAGCCATAAAAACAATGATAGAGCCATGCATAATTACTGTATCATGCATATTGTAATAATTATGCATGGTTTTATCATTGTTTTTCTGCTGGACTACATAATTATTCAACAGGGTGGCCTCTTTGAAAAAAGGTCTATTCAAAAGTTGGTCTCTGAAAGGGTCCCAAAATCACAAAAATCAAAAATTTCTCTCTCAAAGGGTCACGATTTCCAAGAATTTTGACCAAAATTTGGTGAAAATCAAACCAAAATTTGGAAAAAAAGGACCAAAATTTAGGAAAAAGTCTCTCAAAGGGTCCCAAAATCACCCAAAATTTTTCTCTCAAAGGGTCGATTTTCGATTTGGGCTCGGACATACCCGTCACCTCGCAAACCTAGTACCCCCCCCCCCCGGGCCCACGCATCGATCTTTTGTTTTCCTTCTAGTTATTGTGTAAATGTTGCCTTTAATAAAATCGAACGATATTCGTCGATCGAACATTTTTATTCGAATCACGAATCGTCTGTCGAAATCATCACCAAAACATAAAAAATAAAACCAAAAACAAAAATGTACAAGATGGCTTGTTGGTTCTTCGGCAGTTTTGATTTATCTTGGATTTATTTCTTGACAAATTCGACAAATTTGACTACCTCCGTACTTCTTTATTATAGAATATCCACTTGGTTTTGCAAGGTAAGTTTCGTTCACTAAAAGAGCACTCCTCCCGCCCGCGCGACTTGCAAAAACTCTCATTGATTGACCTTATTTGATACTTGATACTTGCTGTTAAAAGTCAAGGGATGATGAAGATCCTTTTTGTCACCGTTCAAACTTTTTTTTTTTCCATTTAATAGCAAAATAAACATTAAAAACCGAAGAACCACTGCTTAGATTGCTTAGATGCGTGCCGCCCGCGCGGCAATTTGATCAACTTCAGATTCTAAGTCCGTGTTTCGGCTTCCGGTAATTTTGTTGCTGTTCACTGCTAGGGTACACCATTTTAAAAAGGCATTTTTTGCAGTCCTAGCTACCAAACCGAGAAAATTTGCGTGGCTTCAAGCCAAACCATTCAAGGTCATGTTGATAAAATCATCGGTTGGAAGATGTGATTTATATAGCAAATTTTATGGCAAATTTTCGCTTGGGATAGAAGTTAAAGGTACGTGCACAATATAGCAAAACTGCTTTGCTCATAAATTCGCTTTGCAAAAATATCAAAAGCTGGCGAAAAATTTTGAAGTTGACCCGATGAACCACCCGAACCTAACCTGATCGAGATTGCATATTCGTCAGATTGTATGTTTTCACCCATCCCTTTAGAGCTTCAACGTGGTGGGCAGAAAACAACCACAATCTGATCTCAGGTTACCCGAACCCGACTCCAACTCGGCTCTGGACCCTTTTAGTGCAAGTACCATTAGGCTGACTTCTGGTGCTATATTAAAAAATTTTAAGCGTCTTATAGCTTGGTCAGATGAGACATACGTTAAGAATATTTCACCCTCAATTTTGGCACTTTCTTAAGAATACTTGCACTTGGGTTGCCCCTCATCCAAAGTACTGTACACTATTCTTATAAAAAAAGCGTTTAATTCTTAGAGCACTTAGAAGATTTGACCAATTGTTTGTCGTAAAACGGCGATTTACGATTTTACCAACTCAAATCTCGGAACCTCTTTACCTTAAAGGAAGATCAAAATTAGAGTTTTTCAGCATTCCGAAAAAAACGCAAAGCAAAAAATTTTTCATCTTCACAGGATCGATTCTCAACAACAAAATACATCTTTTGATCTTTGGGTTAGCTTCTGACATTTTTCCTTTCAAAGAATATCAATAACTTTCCTTTTCCCCTTGAGCGTGCGAGAAAAATTCTTTTGCGCCCCCAATAGAATGCTCCAAATACGGGGGTATTCCAAATGATAAACGATGTCGTTTTGTAAGTGTTTATTTTCTAAGAGATAGAAATAGTATATTGAATATTATTAACTTATTTATTTAAGTATTTTTGAGCCCAAATTTAAATATCTGGTTAAATAAAAAACAAATGATAGCAGTTCCGTTTTTCCTCAAACCCTCGGGAAAAGTTTTTTTGCCGACTTAGCTATTTTACAAATTTCGGAAAAGAACTCCCATACGAATTCCGATACATAACCCGATTGGTTCATTTCGGAACAGCTTCAAGAAGGTCATAATGGCAGATGATTTTAAAAGTTTCTGAGGAAATGTGTGGAATTTGTCAATGTTGATGGCTTGTTGATTCTTTAAAGAAAAAAGATAACAGGTATAGCTTTTTCTAATCCTGGAATATCGAGGTTCCAGCTACACTGCATTTGCACGAGGTTTTTTCGTCACTTTTGTTTTCAACCCGTTGCATTTGCCGCATGTCGAACCCTGTGCAAATGCAAGGATTTCCGTGACTGTTAAAGTGTAAGTCAGTTCGGGAAATTGAATAGATCCGCCATCTGCAACGATGATAATGTTGCAAAATTGCGCATTTTTTGCGTTGTTATATTTCGCAGCGCTGCAAAATTCCGCAGTTTTACCGGGATAATTTTTATGGATAATTTTTCAGCCCTGGCCTATGGACCGAAGCTGGGCTCGCAGCAGCTCGCAGACACAGGGCCTCGACCTAGGTTCTTTTGAAGAACAACTCAAAAGGAAACTTTTCACCCTAACATTTTAATTTCCTTTTCCTACCTTATTCACAATCATTCTTGAAAGAAATGCTACTTTGATCAAATATGCCAAATTTTGCCTAGTTTTGCTTCTATTTGCGAAAATTGATGGTCGTCATAGTTGGTGTTTATAATCTCACACTTCCATATTTGGGAACGTTGCAAAAAATTGCAGCGATTGCTGAGGGAAGCGTTGCAAAAAATGCAACATTGCAGAATCTTGCAACGTTGCGGATCTATGCAATTTCCTGAACTGAGGTGGAACCTCAATTCAATATTCCAGGATTGGGCTCTTCCAGAAAAAAATTGATATATAGGGGGTAGACAACAGGAATTTAATTTTCAGATAAGAAAAACACTTAGCCATGAAGGTGAAGCGCTTTCCTCAAATCAGAAAAGATTCTTTGAAAAATTTTTTTCGTTTGAAAATTAAAAACAAATTCAACCCTACGAATCAACAATTGAAACAAATAAAGTTTTATGTTACAGTATCCAAGGCGCCCAAAAGCGCAAAGCAGCCAGTAAAGAGATATCAGTCTGCAGAAAGAAACTACCGTGAGTGGTCCTAAATCTGACAGCCCTGCCTAAATCCGACCCCCCAAATAAATGTTATGAAAAAAATTCTATATGTTTACAAACATTCCCTCTCCAAGTAGAACAATAAACTATTGTATTGCAAGAACTCTCGAACCAAAACATCTAACAATATGACTATAATGTCAATTAATGTTTTTCAAAAACGTGCAAGTTATAAAAATAGTTACCTCTATTCTGTATTCTGAATCTCTTGCTCATGTTTAAAACGCTAACAATTTTGTAATTAGAAATTATGTTTTGTATAAGAAGCAATTTTATTGTTATTTGGTTCAATTAGTTCAGTGTATCAAATCTCTCAGTTTAGTTGACACTTTGGTATCTTCATTGCATCACAGCGAAAGGTTTGTTTTTATTTTAGTTTGTATCTTTAAAAGGCCCCATCGAATTTAGGCAGGGCTGTTGGATTTAGGACCACTCACGGTATATCAACCGATGAAATTCGTTCTTAGTAATGTTCACCACAACTCGAATAGTGTACTTTAGATGAGGGTGAAGTATTCTTATGAAAGTGCCAAAATTGAGGGTGGAATATTCTTGGCTTATTCTTACTTTTTTAGACTTGACTTTTTTATAAAAATGAAAAATGATCCTGAATGATCAATTTGTTTGAGAGTTTGGAACTTTTGAGTGAACATTTGGGTTAAAATTACATTTTTTCCTCAAAGCTTTAATTTATTTCTAGCAAAGGAAGCAGTTTTTTTCTGTTAACCGAATGCAAAATGACTGTATATAATATATTTTTATTAAATTCTGTGAAATTCACCCTAGAGGGTATTCTTAGGGTATTCTTACGATTTGGCCAATTTTCACCCTGATATTCTTATAGAAGATATTCTTTGAAAAAAAAACGTGTATTTATATCAAGAACAAAACAGAGATTTTAAGTTCTTCTTTTATTCAATCAGTTTTAGCAGCACTTTGTTGACAAACTCTCGCATCAAATTTCCACTTTTTTTGAAGAATTGAAGATGAGAAATAGTCTACACCTTAGGATCATTGATTGAAACATATAAAAGAGGTGTTATGAAGGGTTCAGATTTTACAGCTGCCTGTTTGGTTTGATCATCGATTCAGTTTGATTGAGATTGTCTGGTAGCTTCTTTAGTGCTTATTTTCCTTGGGTATCTTTTTCTTCAAAAGTTTTCACCCACTTGCAGTCCATTTGTCAAATATTCAACCTTTCCAACCTCTTCAATCTTTTGTTTTAATGTCTTTTACCATATCTCCTTTTTACATTTTGGGGATCCTCATATACCTATTTTGAAAAAGGTCTAATCTTGAAATTTTTAATAAGGTTCAAATGCTAGGACTGTTCATGAACATAATTTTGTTTCATTCTAATTTTATTTCTCATTTTATTTCTATCAAGGTATCAATAATTATAATAACTATGCAAATATTGATATAATATGGTGCTCCTATGCCAATGATACAGAAAAATGGATTGCAAAAAGCATTCAATGTTTGCTCCCTCAAATAAGGAGAGAACAGATTGTGCTCCAATCCTGCTTTCAGATAAGGTTCGAAACGACTATGACTGTATCTTAAATAGCGGGTTTGATTCATCTGGAAAATACTATTTAGTAGGTGTACATGATTACGTCGAGCAGGAAAATCAAGTCTATATCATATCATACAATAAAGAAAGTTGTGCACTTGAAAAAAAACTTTTAAAAATTCAAATGCCACATATGGATGAATATTCCACAAATTGGTCACAACTTAACCCATTGGGTGCTACATTTATCCATGCAGTCTTGATAAGATCAAAGAAGAAACCAAAAGTAACAAGCATAGATTTTTACTATTTGAGCTTCTCCGATATCTTAGAAACAGAGTTTCAAACAAAGACCGTTGAAGCTTCAGCCAAGCCAGATCTTTCATTGCAATATGATGCAGATAAGTTTCACTATTGGGATGTAGATTTCATTGTTGGTGACCAATTTTCAGCCTATTTGTTATTTGATGAAAGGCCACGCGATTTATTTTCTCTGCATAATTTTGATCCAAATTGTTTTGTTGATATTTTCCATACTGATACAACCAATATATGGCATGGTAGGAGAGTTAAACTGTATGTTGATATGCCTGGTCGCCCTGAAGAGAATTTATTTTCTGAACCTTGGAGATATTATACTACCGACAGGATGTTTTTCTATCAAGAATCAATCAATAATGTGGGCAGTACAACATATGAAATCCAGGAGTTTAACTACGATGGAGAATTATTGTATTCATATTCAATTGAAAGAAATTGTACTGGGGGTTATTTTGGAAGAGTTTCAAAGCTAATATATTTCATTGTGCCATTGCCTCCTGGTGCCCCTGAAAAAGATACAGAAGTAAAGCATGTATTCAGGTTAATCAATGGAAAAGCTATTCCCGATTTTGAATATTTGAATGATGGATCTGAATCACCTTTTATTAATAAGTTTGGAATCCTTGCTTCCCAACTGTTTACTGAAACTAAAGATACTAAACATGTGTTCACAGCATGTGAATTGTATACAAATAAAGAAATAATGTGCTGTAGAATTAATGATCTTCCACCTGATCATGAGATATATGACTCAGTAACGATGCTTAATTGGAATCTATCAGAATTAGGTGTTTTGGCTTTGTCTGAAAACGACTTACCAAATGGATGCAGAACACTATTTTTCAAATTTTGTAATACAGACATTTTAAGTAGGAAGATGTCTCTAAAATATTTGGCTGGTAGAAAAGTGCTGACATTATTTAGTGATGAATATTTGTTGAAACAAAACATACCGTCATGCTTATTTACCTATTTAGGTATAAAGTCAACATGAAACTTACCTAATTCCTACATATTGTATGTCATGTAACAATATATGCATTTGATATACTCGTACATGTTTCGTTCTTCATATTTGAGAAAATAAAAGTGAGGCCTGAAAGCGTGAAACTCAGTTTTTTAAAGGTGCACCTTAATTATTTATGTTGCACCTTAATTTTTCGAGTTATGTAACTCATTTTTTTAAGGTACATCAAAAATGACAAAGTTAAATTTTCAGACAACCAAGCTGGTTAAACATACTGTAATTTTCTCTCTTCAAATAGAGTAGTAATTTTGATGTTCCGTTTTTTTTAAATTTGTTTTAGGAGGTTATCATAATTATCATATTGGCAAAGATGCCAATTTTTTTTTCAATAACATCCCTTTCTTTTTTTGTCTTATCTGATGTCCTCTTCTCTCTCTAATTCTGATCTTTGCTCAGTTTGTATATGGTATAGATATTGCCTTAAAAAGCCTTTATTTACATTTTTTTTGATTTTGTTTTTATAGAACAAAATTTACCATAAATAGATCAAAATGGTAGACATTTCGGAGATTGGAATAACATATCATCTGAGCACAGAAAATATCATCTCTGGTCAACTGGATGACTTTGCAAATCTAACAAAGTAAGTATTTTATTAGTTGTAACATTGATGTCGTATGTAACATTCAAAACAAAAATTTTAAAAGCAGATTGACAGTATTTGGAAACATGTCGGTTTTTTAATATTTGGAAAAGTCTTGACCAGTAAAGATAAAGGGAAACAACCTTTTTTGATTACATCTTTTCTATATTCGCACTCATTCCTTCAGAGTCCGAGAGAGTTATATTTTCATTTATTTAGAGAGTTTTTTGACAACCTTACAAAAGTTTACAGCCAACGTGGCAGACCACCTACCAACACTGAAGCACTCAATAAGGTTCGAAATTTGTATTGCATAATTATGATATTAAGTTTATCAGGTAGGTTTGACGTCAAAATCCTTTGTCTTGGAGAAAATTAATACAACAAATTTAGAAATATGTCAATCTCCTTTACACTTTAAAGGTGAATTATAACACAGTAACCCTTAGGGGCCATCCATATAGTACGCATGCAATGAATGGGGGAGGGAGGGGATTAGCAAAAGTGTAGGTCTATTGTTTAAATGGCATCATTTATATTGTTCTCTGCATACCAGGGGGGAGGGGGTATCCAATATTTGAAAAAATTATGCGCACGTTCTATATTTATATACATTAAAACTAAATATGTCCTATCAAAAAAGATTCATCATAAATGCATATTTTGTCACAGTGAAAATTTTTTTTCTTTCAAACCTTTCAGATTGGAGAAGATTTGGCTTACAAAGGCAATGATTTGAAGAAAAGTTTACAGACAGGTTTATTATATGTTTCCTTATCCAGGATGGTGCACTACTGCATTTACTGTTACTGAATTTATTATTTAAAAAGTTACGTAACTGTTTTGATTTCTTGCACCTAATTCTTAGATAGAAATTTTTGTCAATTTTAAAGATTCTTTGCGGTGTTGTATATCATAAATGACAATAGTGATGACAATGGATGACAGTACATGGGATCCTCCCTCCCCCCAGGAAGATAGGGGGGTCAGCTTTTGTCCTGGAGAGGGAAGTGAATATTTTCACCTTGATGGGGGACTAATACAAATGGGGGATTTCAGGATATTTTAATGGAAGTGGGAGTAGAAATTGCAGAAGTTAGATATAATGATAATTCAAATAGATGATTAAATGTGTCTATTTCCAGCATTTGTGTGTTCATTGCAGGAAGTCTTTATTTTTATCAAGTTATTATGCAAAACTAGCCGGTACCCAGCGTCGCACGCCGGTTTAGCTGTTTGCTGAACGCATTTAAAGTCCTTTGAGATGTTGGGAAGGTGGCTTAAACACGATAAAATCAAAATTTAAGGGAAGAATTCTCTTTAAAGTTTTACTCTATCCCTCCCGGGTGACGTATCTTTTAACCATATTTTGAAAAAGATTTTTGTGGCAAAAATGATCAGAAAACAGAAAGGGCATCATTCCCAAATTACACCATACCGGCGACCAGCGACGTCCGAGACGGCTCTGCAATTAGATTTTTTTTCTCGCTTCGCTCGCGTTATATATGCCGTAGTTCTTGATGTTTAGGAAAACTTTGATGTCAAGATAAGCGGAGTGAAATAATAGACATAACACGCGATTCGTCGAAAAAAGGCAGCCCGAGGGGGGGGGGGGGGTACTTAGGCAAGAGAAGGGTATGGGTATGGGTATGTGCCGGCCTTAAGTGTGCCTTTTTGAAACATGGCAGTTTGAAAAATCAGAAAATCAAACTTCAGTCCCACTATTAAGAATCGGAAAAATAGGAAAATTTCAACTTTTTGCCCCCAGAAAGATAGAAATTTGGTCAAATTAGTTCCAAAAAGTGAATTAAAATTCACACAATTTCCCTTGTTTCTTCTCCTCTTTATTCTGCTAAGGGTCCGAGGGGCAGGGCCGAAAGTCAGCTCGCAACCATAGTCCCCCGGAAGGCAGCTAGGACACGCAGACAAAAAAGCGTGATAGATAGCGCAATTTTATATTGTTTTTTATAAAATAACTTCGTCATAACTTCAATAATTTTTCAAATTCAACAATGACTTAGATTTACAGCAAAATAATTATCGACATACATGTTTAAAGGTCCGTTTTTACGAGAAAGAATTTTAGTTTTTACCGCCTTTTGAATGTATTTTTAATGTTGCTGTTGTTCTAACAAACTTGTTATGTGATTCTTGTGTTTTATTTTATATTTGCTCTTTTCTTTAACAGATTCTGTTTAAAAAATTTCTTTTGTTTTGAAAAAGAATTCGAATGTCTCAAATCAAATAAGGTCGTTAATTACATTCGAAAACATAAAACAAAAGAAAAGAAAGAAAAAAGAAAGAAAAAGTCTAATCTATCAATCAAAACGGCGCGAATATCGTTAAACAAATTTGTGGAGCAAGAACAAAATAAAAGTCATCTTTTAAAAGAACAAAACATTGCTTGCGAAAACGAAAGTGACACACAAACAAACAAAATGACATACAGACTACGGCTATTAATATATAGATATAGCAAATCGTTGGGTCACAAAAATATTCTTCAAATGGGGGAGAATCCCGGAAAAAGGGTAGGTGGGGGAGAAGACCAAATGGGGGTTTTAGTCCCTAAGATGGGGGAACCTGAAAACCTTGAGGACACCATGCAGTTATTTTTACTAAATCGTTTTGAGCTAATTTTTGATAGCAAACAACAATGACGTGAAACATTTGAAGATTCGAAACTGGTCGATTCTGTGGAACTTTCCCTTCTCTTTTCATTTGTAATTCATTTGGTAACAAACAATGGGATTATCTTTGACTTTTTTGACTTTTTTACAGCAATCGAACAAATCAACGTTTGCAAAGATATAGACAAGGTGAAAGAAGAAATAACAAAAGTTGAAAAAGAGATATTACAAACACATTCACAATTGAAAGAGGCTGAAAAAATACTTGTAAGCACTTTTGTTACAATTTCCATTGATCTGGTACCACTATAATAGATCTAAGGTTGTTGTATACTCACATTTTATTTTCAGGCAGTCGCTGTTTTCCAAGCAAAAAAGAAGTTAGAAGCAGGCAAACAAGCCAAGTCTGGTAAGATCAGTTTTATTTCTCCTACTCTATTTTGCTCAAGAAGTCAATAATTGGACTAAGCTAAGTATTAAATGGACATAACAGTACTTGCGAAATTTGTAAACAAACTGTATGCAGCGGATACAAAATCAAAACAAATGTCACATTTCAACTGTTTCAAAATAAAAAATCAAACCAAATATGGCTAATTGTTTTACAAGTTTGTTTTGGACACGTGATTTTAATTGTTCTTTTTAATGACACGTGGTTCGCGCAATGTTTACATTTTACTACTGTAATGTCCCTTTAAGTATTTCTGTTAATTTTTATACTCAATTAGCAGAAAAGGACTTGATTTAAAGAAAAAAGTGAAGACCTTTGTTTTGTTTTGTTTTTCTTAACTTGATATGGCAAATGTATCGAATCCATACTTGAATTTCATATGTCTAATTATGGCTAATTATATTCATAATGGCGTTTACAATATTAAAATTAATCTTTTTCTTCCAGCTTCAGTATCATGCGAAGATTTGATCAAGTTTGCATTTCGTATAAGTAGTGGAAATTCTGTGGAAGCTCCTCAAGATTGGAAACCTGGTAACGTTTTGTTTTCATTCATATGTGTTTTATATGAAAATGAGGAAAAAGTTGTCTGTACACAGACCCGATATCTACAGCTAATTTCAAAGTTCATAGCCGTAGAGGGACCTGTTGTCATTGTCTTTTCTCGTTTGAGATTTTTCAAACCGACCGCTGTTTTGGAGTGTTGGTGAGAGAGGGGAGGTGATAAGAGAAAGGTTGCTATTTATAAATCATACTTCATCGCAGAGTTCTCCGTACGGGAATTTTTTTATCAGACAGACAATGCGCACAGAGTGAGATACACTCTGGTACAGAGAAGGAAAAAGTGGACATACAGAAAACATATAGAAAATTATCTTTGTCGCTAACAGAATGGATATTTTTTTCTGGGAGCACTTGTATTGCATTATTTTGTGGAGGTCACTGTTAAAATAAACAAACGATTGTAGGTATTTTCAAATTGTAAGAGTAAGATAGGTGTTGAAAATACCTACAAAAACAGTTGTTATGATCAGTTCGGCTTACTACTTATTATATGTATTACTGAATAGAAACACGCAGGTTATTTCTGTTGCAAAATATCTTCTAAACAAATAGATGAATTTATTTGTCTAAACAAATAGATGAATTTATTTGTTCGCCAGAAAGCTTAGATTTCACCGAATCATTTTAATTGTGATCACATCGTAATTTTTACTTGTATTACCGTAACTTCGTGTAATGCCGACATACCTTGTCTAATTTCGCAACTATCTGATCTTTGAAATGTTTACAGATAAAACCCTCTGAATAACCTGTTTCGTAACTACTTTGCAGACCAGATAGTTGCTATGGCGGAATTGGACAAGCTATGTCGACATTACACGAAGCTACAGTACTAAATAAGAAACGTGTATTTTTATGCCACAGGGGATCCACGAAGACCATATCCATTATAAGAAACGTGTATTTTTATGCCACTTTTTCAGGGGATCCACGAAGACCATATCCATTATAAGAAACGTGTATTTTTATGCCACTTTTTCAGGGGATCCACGAAGACCATATCCATTATAAGAAACGTGTATTTTTATGCCACTTTTTCAGGGGATCCACGAAGACCATATCCATTATAAGAAACGTGTATTTTTATGCCACTTTTTCAGGGGATCCACGAAGACCATATCCATTATAAGAAACGTGTATTTTTATGCCACTTTTTCAGGGGATCCACGAAGGCCATATCCATTATAAGAAACGTGTATTTTTATGCCACAGGGGATCCACGAAGACCATATCCATTATAAGAAACGTGTATTTTTATGGCACAGGGGATCCACGAAGACCATATCCATTATAGAGTTTTTATTTTTTTTCGGGATCCACGAAGACCATATCCATTATAAGAAACGTGTATTTTTATGCCACAGAGGATCCACGAAGACCATATCCATTAGACATTGAAATGAGCACGAAGCTACAGTACTAAATAAGAAACGTGTATTTTTATGCCACAGGGGATCCACGAAGACCATATCCATTATAAGAAACGTGTATTTTTATGCCACTTTTTCAGGGGATCCACGAAGACCGTATCCATTAGACATCGAAATGAGAAGTGGTACATTAGGACAACTTTCTCTCAAGAATGGAGATGCAATGACTGTTGATGAGAATAACACTGAAGGTGAGTGGTAAATTTACCTGAAAATTCTCACACAAAAGAGTGTTGAAGTATATCACTACCAGCAGATTGGGCTTTTCCGTACCCCCCCCCCCCCGGCTGAGGATATCCATTTTTCGAGTTCCAAAGCCCCCCTGGATGTCTGGATTAAAAATAAAGACTCCCCTGGATATCCGACCTTGACAGAAAGAAACCCCCTGGCTGTCCAATTGGATAGAAGGGTCGAGGATGCATTTTGTCATGTACCCTCTGGATATCCTCTCTTTATAAGGTCCTATCCTCAACAGAAAAAAAGTCTATTGTTGCCATAGGAATACTAATACACTTTTCTATTTCAAAACTATTTTTAAGTTTTTTCTGTTTCACTCAAATTTTAGTTTTGATATTCTGATTTTCACAACAAATTGGGTCGCTCTTTTAACATACATCTTCTTATTAGCTTGTCTTCCCACTTTTTCAGAAGTGTTGAGCAACAATTCCTCATTTTTGTTTACAACTTTTTTTTATATTTTCAAACCATTCATTTAGATAACAAAACTGGCGGATTATGGCAAGGTACATCTTCAACTGATGACAAAGTAAGACTTTGATAAATATTTTCGTTTGTATTTTTTCATCAAATTTCGTCCACATGGTTATATGACTGGCAAGATCTTGTCCATAATCCTTATTTTTCAGCGCTATAGTGTTGTAAACAGCAAAGGGTGTTTTTTTGTTTGATCTTTTAGAAAATAACATCACGAGCAACATATACTTCGTTTTCAAAATATTGCTATGTTAATTGATTTCCAAAGGAGTTCATAAGAAGTTTGCTCTATTTATAAAAGCAACACTTGAAGACTCAAGGGATTTAATCAACATTGAATAATGGTTTCAAAACGAGGAACTCGTAGTCTGGACCCATACAAATTTTTACTCCATTTCACAAAGCTCACATGAGATAAAAATTAGTATGGTAGAATTGGAGATTTTGAATTTGCCACCAGAAAAAAAACCGTTTGAAAACTGGCCAATCAGAATTTTGTTGCATAAATTTATCGGGTGAACAATAGACATAATCGGCCAATCAGAAGCGTTTCTACAAAAAATTGTAGAAATTTTTGTCCAAAACTACCCGTCTACTATCGAGTTCAGAAAAAATCTTGAGTAGACGGGGCCCCATCTAAGGCACTCGTTGCACTCAAATAATTTATGAAAATGGCTATTATAACAGATAATTTTCAGATATCTTATTGTATAAGATTTTCAACTGTAACCAATAGCTAGTTATTGTTTTCTCATCTTAAATAGGTACACCTGGCGACAATGCCGAGCGCTCTACTCTCGAATGTCAACAAAACATCATCCCAGCAAGCAAACAATGAAGAAGTTGAGTTCATGTCTACCTCATCAGATTCATCTAGTAGTGGTGATAGCACGTGATCAAAAAATGGCGGCCCGGATTGGTCAATATTCACCACTTGAGCTAAAAGGAATTTTTTATGAAGTTCAATCACTTGATCCAGCTATTATGTTTAGCGAACTAATCAATAAGAACTGTAGTCTTTGTTGTTGTCATGCAATACAAAGAAAAAATGAAAATGGTATCCTAAAGACCAATATTCACTGATTTGAACTGACAGTAATTTTTCATCGAATTCAATTATTGGAGTATCATATTTTGTTTTATGCACGCTACATGAGATCAAGTGGATTGAGATGAACTTTCTTAAAAACAACTCATCATCAGTGATTTGAGCGTCTTTGACAAGAATTTGTTCCTTGTCAGGGATGGTACAGTAGGATGTTTCCTCATTTAATTGGAGAAACTAGATTGAACGAGATAAAAGAAGAGGAACCTCGCTGAAGAAACAAAATACGAAAGATACCCTTGATGATAGTAAAAAATTTTGAATGGAATAGCTTTGTTGTTGAAGTATAACATACATTCATTTCAATTGGAAAATGATGGACAAATAACCAAGAAATATTTTTTTAATCTATAAACGATTGCCATAGTTCTAGTATGGCTAATGTGTAATTAACAATTAAGAAAATTTGAGATTTGGAGTACTAATTTCCTTTTATATTCTTAAAATTCAAACGCTAAAATAATTATAACGAACGCTAACTTGCGGTTTAAGGGCTGTTCGCTATTATTAATCTTCTTGACCACCTACTTAGCTACTATTTAAATGTGGCATTCTCTTGATTAAGAAACGTTCGGAAGCCCTGTTTGTGTATAAGTTGTATTTTATTTAAAATTACAAGTTTGGCATATTCTTAAAAGGTTTTCTGTCATCTTGATAGTGTGATATTCAGGGATGATGACAGGATATCATCCGTTAGAGGGATAGATAACACGGGGAAATATATGTGCGAGGTGTACTGCTGCAATAGTCGGTAGAGTTTGGAAGAAACATAGTAAACACCTCTGCCACCGTTTACACCGCCCTAGACCTATTTTTCAAATTTCCGCCTCCTACTTAAATTATTCCCTTTTTGGTGAACTTGAGTAGATGATACAATCATTGTCAATAAAATAGAACATTGCCTAGAAGTCAGGTTGTTTTGAATTTCGAGGTTGATATTTTTTGTTTTCAGCGTCAGAGGGTGGTCAATAAAATCAGAATTTTTAACATATCCATTAGTACCTACCACCCTCCTTCCAAAGTATCCATTAGTACCTACTACCCTCCTTCCAAAGTATCCATTAGTACCTACCACCCTCCTTCCAAAGTATCCATTAGTACCTACTACCCTCCTTCCAAAGTATCCATTAGTACCTGCTACCCTCCTTCCAAAGTATCCATTAGTACCTACTACCCTCCTTCCAAAGTATCCATTAGTACCTACTATCCAAAGTATCCATTAGTCCTACCCCCTTCCAAAGTATCCATTAGTACCTACCACCCTCCTTCCAAAGTATCCATTAGTACCTACTACCCTCCTTCCAAAGTATCCATTAGTACCTACCACCCTCCTTCCAAAGTATCCATTAGTACCTACCACCCTCCTTCCAAAGTATCCATTAGTACCTACTACCACCCCCATAGTACCTCCTTCAAGTATCCATTAGTACCTACTACCCTCCTTCCAAAGTATCCATTAGTACCTACTACCCTCCTTCCAAAGTATCCATTAGTACCTACCACCCCCCTCCTTCCAAAGTATCCATTAGTACCTACTACCCTCCTTCCAAAGTATTTCCCTGAAACGGATCCTTGTGATTTATAGCAGGATTCTTTAATTCCAATTCCTGCTCATAAATGTTACTAAATGTCATCCTGACCTCTCCCCTTTTCTTTTCTCAAATAGATAGCTATAATTAGATAAATAAAAACAAACCAATAGAAAACAGATCGACTGTATAATACCAAATGTAGACACCTTGTAACATCTGGAAGAGGAAGATGTTTTCAATATGATCAGAGGTAATCACATATTGAATCAATTGGAGGAGGTCCAATGGGGTAAGGTTTGAAATGCAGTGGAATTTCATAGGGGTAGACGAAAATCCGTCAAAAAAAAGCGGAATTCCAAGGGGGTAATGATTAGAAATTTGTAAAAATTCGGAATTCCAAGGAGTATGATCCTAAAATTGGCTGGAATTCCAAGAGGGTAGGTCACAAAAGGTTGGACCTCCTCAACAGGGGTTGCACGGTTTTTTCTGGAAAAGCCCATTTTTGGAGTAAACGAGAAGGACATTTTTTAAGCAAATGATGCTAATTTTTTTAATTCTGTTCATGAACACACAAAAGATAAAGTATACAATAGTTTGTTTAAAATGTGGACCAAATTAACCCTCGTGATCAGTCGTCATACACGTTTTTTTATAAGAACATAAGGCTTCGATGGCGAAAATGTTAAGAACAAGTTAAAAACATTTTAAGGCTTCGCGGACTCTAAAACACCCAATTTCTTAGGAAAATGGACAAAAATACTCATATTGCGAAAATAAGAACATGTTATGTTAAAAGAACATTTTTAGGCTTGAAACTCAAAAAGTTGAGAACCGAAGACTTCAAAAATTTTGGATGCTCTTATAAAATAAACGTGTAATGCGGACTGGAACAGGAATCTAATATTTCGAATTATAGAAAGTGTTCAAGAGGGTTTCCCCTTGAAGGGAACTGTGAATTAGTTCGAATTACAGAGAGATTCGAATAATAGAAGTTCGAATTAGCATAAGCCAGCAATACATGCGGCTCTAAATTTTGAATTATCTGCAGTATTTCTTAGCTCTACTCGACGCCCTTTACTTTATAAGACAAACTGTGTATACTTAATAAAAAAATCCTACAAACTAACAAATATGATAAAAAACTAATTAATATGATTATAGTAAACAAAATATTTGGAAGGGTCATAACCATTATCTCTCTTCGATCTTACAGCATAAGGAAGTGAAACTCCAAACCGAAGTTAATCGCTGGTGTCTTTACCAAAGACCATATTAAGGTATGTAGAAGAAAAGCTTCAAATTGAGGCACTTTTCTATAAAAAGCTAATTGAGAAAATTATGTTTAGTGGCTATGGTGGTTGATAAAAAACATAAAATACTAAAGTTTCAGGTTATGCTGTTTACGTAAGTAAACTTTATCTCGAAGGAGTTTTGTTCATAGTTATCTACATTCATTGCAAAGAATAGCAAATTAAGTTAAAGACTGCTGCTTTTACTAATACATTTCCATTCTTTTATCTCGTAGGTTCTTAGATGACACGATCTTTCAATAACAACACATCCTTTAAATTGATCGAATATAAACAGATGCAAGTCTTGGCAGCGATTTTATTCAACAAATTTAATAGTAAGTTTCCAATTCAATCCATCCTATAATGTACAAAAAACATTGTTTTCTACCCGGTGTTTTTCTTTGTTTAGTTGGAGCTACTTATTTATTGTTTGTTTTTCGAGTTGAGTCGATAGCTGTATTATAAGTCATGGAGTGATGGAGTATGGTTTTTAAAGAGGGCTAAATAATCACTTCCAGAGAGACCGTTTTAGATTGTTGATTGCACGAACTGTGTAAACAAAATGAATCATAAACGTAATGTTGAATATTGGGGGCTAAGTCTAGAATGATCATCCTTTTGGAAAAACTTCCCATTAGATTGAGTGTGAGATGGAAAATAGTAAGCTTTTGACGAGACAGGTGATAAATTTACGAGGAAAACTCTTTTTGGAATACTCTTGAAAAATACCCTACCATGAAAATGAAAAAGTAACAGCGTCAATTTATTTGAGCTATTTAAATGCTAGAAAAAGTTTTTACTTCACTGCAGAAACTCAGGGAAATGTCTCTCAATTGGAATAAGAGTTTAGGCGGGGATTTGTTTGGTTTTAGGGACAGTCACCGAGAAAGAATATACCTTGTAAATTAATTACCAGTTCCCTCAAAAATAGTCTGTGCTGTCAAAGGAATGATTGGTGTATTGAAAGTAAAACAAAGTTCTTACCTCCTGGGTTTCGTCGGATCAAATAACGACGGATTTCATCATAGATGAAAATGGTCAGACTGAATGGGACTCCGCAGAACCACCATGTGGCGTTCAGAGGGCGGAGACGAAGGGCGGTATTCAAACCAGGGGCGTAGGAGAGAACAGCAGCAAGGGTGGTTTCGAACAACAAACCAAAATTCAGCATGTGGTTTCTACGAGTAAACAAGTGATAAAACGTTTCATTAGATCAGGAACAAACAGGTTTTATCCAATTGTCCAAGAAAAACGCCAGTGCTGCGACAGATATTCATACATATTATTCAGACGTGTTGTCAGCTGTCAAAACGCCTTTCATTTTCGTCAAGGGGTAAATTTTTCTTTTGAAAATAATTGCTAGAAGCATCTTGAAATTCAAGAATAAATAGCTTTCTTCCAAGACTATTAATGGATCAGTGTAGCTTGCTGGAATACTTTTGTAATCTTTTTAAAAAGGGAAGTCGAGTTTTCCCGAAGATTCACTTACTTCATTCCTTGGTGAACAATGGAGAGTTTCCTGGTTTTACAGATGATCAAATCAGCCCATTGTACTACCACAATGGTGGTAAAGAAAGCTGTATGGCAAGTCAATTCCAGTTCTTTGCGTTGAAAGTAGGTCCATTCACTACCGTAGGAATCTGGTACTGCGTTGTTCAACTTGTCATCCCATTCTGCTCGGAGGTTGAACAGTCTTGATGGCAAGAATCCATTCTCACCCATGATCACAAAGTAGGTGAAAAAGCCAGCAATGGCCTGGAAAGGTAGTGAAATGTTCTAAGTTGATAGTGCTAGACAGCGATGGTTTGAGAGAAACACTGTGGAAAGTCAAATAATCATAGAGATTAAGAAAAGCAAGAAGGAAAGGTTTCTTGCTGAAAGTACCCTACAACTCTCTCCAAATGGGAAAACATTCTTTTGCTTTTGTTCTCATGTTTATCAAGTTAGGATTTTTCTTTTTTTCCCGACAGATCTCAGGAATATTAATATCAAGACCGTATTTACTTCGGCAATACTCGAGCGAGCGCAGTACAAAGGTAGAGCATCCAGCTACGGTGCACAAGGTCATGCGTTCGATCCCCGGTCGGTTCATCAAAAACTTAGTACAAAATGGTACTTAATGCCTCCCTGCTTGATGCTCACCAATTAAGAGAAGGATAAAGGATAGGTGGCGCAATTCCCTACCTTCGGGTAGATAGCTATCGTAAAAGGATCCTTCGGGTCGCCTCCGACTGCGGTCGCAGACTTACTTACTCAGACATGTAGTGACTTACAGTAATGAAAAAGCGTCTAAAGTGCAGTGGCTACGGTTCGCAAGGTTGCGGGTTCAACCCCCATCCGGGTCATACCAAATATTCCCAAAATGGTACTCTCTGCTTGATGCTCAGCAATTAAGAGAAGAATCAAGGGTAAGTGGAGCAATCCAGGAAGAAGGAGTGTGCGCCCTCCCTTACCTTCGGGTAGATAGCTATCGAAAGAGGAGCCTTCGGGTCGCCTCCGACTGCGATTGCAGACTTACTTACTTGGTAAAAATATAATCCAACTTTACCTGGATCATACCAATCTGACCATACGACAAACTGATCAAACGTTGATTCACCAATTTATCATACACTGGATCACGTGGTTTACGTTTCATGATGTCACTCTCGGCTTTCTCGTAAGCTAAGGAGATAGCTGGTAACATGTCAGTTCCCAAGTCAATACACAGGATGGTAATGGTGCCAAGGGGAAGTGGGATACTGAGTAAGATGAACATCAGAAAAGGTGAGATCTCAGGGATGTTACTGGTCAGCGTGTAAGCAATGGATTTTTTGAGATTGTCAAAGATGAGACGTCCTTCTTCAACTCCGGTAACGATTGAAGCAAAATTGTCATCCAATAAGATCATGTCTGCTGCTTGTTTGGAGACGTCAGATCCAGTGATCCCCATGGCAACACCTGAGATTGAGAATGAATGTAAAAACTGTGATTAGATTGTGGTATTTTAATCACGTGGTACATTGTGGTGAAAAATACATGATATTCATTGATTCTGTAATCTATGATGCGGAAAGAACGCATAAAATTGTGTCTTTTACAGCCTAGTTTCAGATTTCAATTGTGTTGAATATTTGTTCGTCATGGTATTCATAGGCGCTTATATTTAAAGTTATCTATAATCAAAGCCTCTATGGAGCCTGTAGTCAGAAAAAAGCTTGAAGCCCCGATCTTCACGGGAATGTCAACAGTGATGATAAGTAAAAAATATATTTGGTCTAATTTTCAAATATAACTCATCCTACGTACCGATATCAGCTTTCTTCAAAGCAGGTGAATCATTGACACCATCTCCGGTAACGGCAACGATAGCTCCTTGACGTTGACATCCTTCAACAATGATCAATTTTTGTTGCGGTGAAGTTCTGGCAAAGACAATTTCTTGATGAGTTCGCAAGATCTCATCCATCTTATCCTGTTTCATGTCTTTCAATTGTCCACCATGAACTACACAAGCTTTAGCATCTCTTGGGTTGACCAGCTCTGTAGGGATGTTCAATCGTTGTCCAATATCTTCGACTGTTTCAGAACCTTCGGAGATGATACCGACACCTTTGGCGATAGCTTTTGCAGTGATCGGATGATCACCTGTCACCATGATGACTTTGATTCCTATGAAGAGAGAAGAATCAATAGGTCAAATATGATATACCCAATTCACGCATCGGTGATATCCTCGAAAACACTACCACCTTATTACACGAATATTACTAGGCAAGTATAGTATTCAACGGCTTTGAAATTTGCACGATCTGAAATTAGCACGAGATTTTCTGCTTTTTCAAGGAAACAGCGGCTGGTTTTAATTAAGGGTTTTTTTATTAAGACGAAATTTTTCAATTCGTGTTGATAAAATGACTAGTAATATTCGTGCGATTAGGTTAGTGTTGAGCTTATTTGCATGATAGCTTGTGGTGACTGGTGACGCAGAGCTTGCTCCTCAACAGAGTCTATAGAGTCTCCAAAAGATTTTTTTTCTCACCTGCACTTCGGCATTTGTTGACAGCATCAGGGACAGCAGCACGTGGTGGATCAATCATGCTCATTAAACCAATGAAACATAAATTCTCCAATGGGAAATTACGTGGTTCCTCAGTATCAAACTCAAAACCGCGTGGAAATTTATCAGCTGGTAGGTTAAAATGACAAAATCCTAACACACGTTCACCGAGGCCACCAAGCTCAAGATAAGCAGTTTCGAAAGCTTCCTTTCGTTCAGCGTCTAATGGATATTCGGTACCATTATGCATAATGGTAGAACATCTCTCAAGGATGCGTTCAGGTGCTCCTTTCATGACCAAAAGATATCTCGGGTCATTCGGATCCTCCATTTCGTGGATTGAAACTTGGTATTTATTTGTCGAGTTGAATGGGATTTCTGCAACTTTCAGATTCCTTTTACGGATTGCTTCAACACTACCGACTGATAATTCAACGAATTTCAAAATGGCTGTTTCGGAAGCGTCACCTGCGCATTCTTTCTTTAAGATTGGGACACCTCGTTGTTCACCGCGGAATTCGGCACGGTTACACAAAGCTCCGATCTTTGCCAAAGCTTTCCACGTTTGTGAACCTTTGTCGTGAGCTATTCCTGATTGATCTTCTGTTGTATCGGCTTCAACGATGGTATTATCGAACCACATATGAGCTATTGGGAAGAAATGATATAGTTTGAAAAATAAAAGTCAAAATCCTACACGTGGGTGGACGAGTTGTTAGAGAGTTTCCAGAGCTATCTTTCTTAGTAGCTAAGTTCCCATTGGGAACTAAACTATCTGTAAATTCATTACTAGGCTCCCCAAAAGCCGACTGCGCCGTTATGGATTGATAGAGGTATCTTTTGGTGATTTTTCAAGGCTTTAGTTTCTTAAGGGCTTACGATTGGTATCTCATTACCAATCTGTAGAAACACAAGCTCGGAATGTTCTCAATTAGCTCTAAAGTTTTGGCCACAGTTCAGCCTAGTGTTCTTATATAAATTGTTCTAAAAAAACGTGATTATTGCTTACCGACAGTCATTCTGTTCTGTGTCAATGTTCCAGTTTTATCAGAACAAATAACCGAGGTACTTCCAAGGGTTTCTACAGCTTCCAAATGTTTGACCAAACAGTTCTTGGCTGCCATTTTCTTTGCTGTCAATGTCAAACATACCTAAACGGAGGAAAAATGAGCACTAGGATGAGTATAATGAAAGTGAGACTGATCCAGACTGATCTTGATAAGGTTGGGTTTATTCATTATACTTTAAAGGTTTTATCTTTAAATAAAACTGATATCGTTTGCTTACTCATCAATTTTAATTCACAAGCTTTTTTACATTGGATTGACACGGATGTGGAGCAAAATTGGTCAGAAACCCGGGGGGGGTACTAGGGATGCGAGCTGACGGGGGGGGGTGCCGCCCGACTTTCGAACTTTGGACCCTTACCGGGACTAAAAAGGAGAAAACAAAGGGAAATTTTGGGAATTTTACGACCCTTAGCGGGACCAATTTGACCAATTTTGACCAAATTTTGATCTTTCAGGGGGTAAAAAGTTGAAATTTTCCAATTTTTCCGACCCTTAGGGGGACTGAAATTTGATTTTCTGATTTTTCCAACCCTTAGCGGGACTTCGGAAGTCCAAAAAAGGTACCCGTAAGGGCGGCACATACCGTACCCTCCATTTGCCTAAGTACCCCCCCCCCCCAGGGGTCAGAAAGAAGAAAAGAAAAATCATTTTTTGCTTATATATCAGCATAATATAATAAAAGGCAGACACTGTCCTGATATGAAATATCTGGGAACACTTATGTAAAAATAAAATCTTTAAATATAACTCAATTTCTTTAAAACCTGTAATGGGAAAATATGATATAAACCAATTATTTTATTCATAGTCATCGCGTCAAATACGCCAAATTCGTATAATGCGCTATGCTTCTGTAATGGAATATTACTTTTTTGTAATTTAGAGAATATAATGTTCATAGATTTTCTAGATTTCAGTCTGCATTTATGCGCTATGGGTTATGCCTACTGTAAAAAAAGGTCGAAAAGGATGCGGTCAATCCCGATGGGCTTCGAGTCGGGTGATGTCTAACTTTGGGCGATTAGACAACCCCCTGAACGTACGCTATGTCCAGGCGCGCCTTACTAGAAGGATTCTTGATAACCAACTCACAACGGACCACGGTTTGAGAGATAGGAAACCATTATAGTAAGTGGATCAGTTTTACTCGAATGTTTACTTGTGGAAAGTAAGAGATAGAAAAAATGAGAATTAGAATAGTTTATTTTCTGAGAATTGCTATTGGTTTGTCAATGAAAAAATTCCCTTTTCTCTTTATTGAATAAACAATTTTTTTGATATCTTGTGATGATTTGACAGGGAAGTATAACATAGTAATGGGCTTTTTCAAAAAAAAATTGAATATAGGGGGGGGTGGAGGATACAACGGTTTTCAGTGATTGCCCCCCCCCCCCCCCGGACAACCCAAATTACCCACGGACAGAGCAAATTTTGATGATTTTTCGCTACCCCCCAGACAATATATCTTCCACCCCCATGATTGGACATTTTCTGGAAAAGCCCAATGTATAGTTCATATGATATATCACTGGCATGAGCACTTCATATTGCCTGAGAATCTTTTGAAAGTTTTATTGTCATGGGGAACAGAACAACTCTGCAAGCCAAAAGGTCGATTAAAAATAACGTAAATTGACAGGGTTAAGATTCCACTAAATCAAAAAGTTTTTAATGTCGATTTTGGTTATTTTTGTCACTTTGTTTGAATTAGAATTGGTTTCTATCAGTTCAGTTCAGTATTTTATCAGATGTCAAGACCAGTTATCTTTTACTCAGGTATTAGATATGGTCAAAATACGGTAATAGATATGGTAACATGGTGAAACTTACAGTGACGGTGGCAAGTAGACCTTCAGGCACGTTGGCTACAATGATACCAATTAAGAAAATGATAGCTTCCAACCAATGATAATCCATAGCAAGGGAAATTATGAGGAAAGTCACACCAAGGAATACAGCAACTCCGGTAATCAAATGAATGAAATGTTCAATTTCTTGTGCAATGGGTGTGGTTCCAGATCCAAGACCTAATTAGAGCAAGGATAGAATATGATTCATTATTTAGTTGCCACTAGTAACAACAAAAAAGAAGTATATTGCCAGCAACTTTTTTTTGTACCGTCGGTTCCAGAAGCAAGACCTAATTTGAGCAAAGATAGAGTTTATTCATTGTTTCCTTGACAATAATAACAACAAAAAGAAGTATACAATGCCAGAGTCTCCTTAACTCAAACCTGGTTTGCTGGTCCATTCAGTAAACAATGGCTTATAAACCTCCCTCCATATCTCGAATTTCTTTAACTCAAACAAAATTCCATGCTCGGTGCGTGTTCGGGTTATAGATGCTACTAAGTATTGCCTAACTTTCCCAGCTACTTTGTTTTTACTGTCAACTTTTTGTGACTTTAAACCGTCGTCAACTTCTGCGGTATTTTGAAGACTATGAAGAAAACAGACAGATTCCTGTAGAATATCCCGAGTTTTCGTATAGTGAATTTGTAAGGAAGGCTAAAAATCTAGTCCGTTGATTTCTACGTTTATCTTAATTCCATAATGTTCAAGTTACCTGATGCTAAGTTAGCAATACGTCCCATAACAGTGTTATCACCACATTGGATGACTATTCCGGTACCAGCGCCTTCGACAGCATTTGTTGAGAAGAAAGCAATGTTTTTGGTTTCCAACGGGTTTTCATGTGTACATTCAGGTCCGCGTGTTTGTGGTTCAGATTCACCGGTTAATGAGGAGTTGTCAACCTTTAACAAGGAAAGAATTATATATTTATGTTTATTTGTTAACCGGTTACTTTTTCGAAGCGGGCTACACGGCTTTTTGGGCAACGTGATTGGTTCTTTTGGCATGACGACGGGCCTACACTGCACAGAGTTGCCCGTTAGGAAAATTCATTTGACGTCACTTTTTTCAAAGGAAAATGAGCACTGCGTATCCTTTCAGGAGATTGGATGCGAAGTAGCATATATGCATATATCAACACTGATATAGAAAGGGGTTTATTTGAATCAGGCCCAACCAAAATTTCGAATTTGAGCTTAAAAAAGAGTGAAATGGCATCAATGATATAATTTCACACGTTAATCTCATTTAGATGCACCAATGCATAGGCGCGGTTTTAGACCATGTCGAACTTATCAGATGAAGAGATTTTGAATCTCCACAACTTTGACACACACGGAGAATAAATTTGTTCAATTTAGGGAAACTTCGGGTTATAGAGTAAGATAATGAGGCATTGTTAACTGAAGGAACACAAAACTTTTTTCAAGTTAAAGGGATTCCAATGTACCAACTCAAATACCCTACTAACCTTTAAACTTCTAGCTTCAACAATACGGAGATCAGCAGGAACTCTATCGCCAGCTTTGATGTAAACGACATCACCAACGACAAGGTTTGTTGCATTCAAAGCCATCTTTTGTCCGTCACGCATAACTGTTGCTTCTTGAGGAACCAATTTCTTGAAACTTTCCATGATCTTTGAGCTCTTTGCTTCCTGTAGTTGATCAAAATTTAAAGCATTTAGAATTGAAAATTTAGTTTTATTTTCTCATTACCAGAGGTACTTCCAATTTTACATTAAAACACGAAGCTTGGATTTAAGACATTCACTAATAATGAAACTTATCCCAATCGATAAAGTATTTGCTTTGAAATTCGAGGCTTGTGTACTGCCCCTTGTCGCTAAGCTCTATCTAGCGTGAATCTGTAGATTGAGTTAGCCTGTACGAAAGCCTATTGTTTTTATAGCGGTCAATTTTCTTGTGCACGATGATTTTAAGATAATTTGACTGTCAGCAACAACCCTGAAAGATAAAAAAGTAAGTCAGTAAAGCCTAATGGACATCACTGACCTGATAATAAGAGAAGATACCAGTGATCACCACGACAACGGTCAAAACAATACCAAGATACAGTTCATCTTGGGCTGGATCTTCCTCATTGATGGTACGAATACCATACGCAAAGAAACACAACAAAGCACCAATCCACAATAACATTGAAAATCCACCGAATAATTTTTGAATGAATTTCAACCATTCGGGCGTGGTTTTGGGTGGTGTAAGGGCGTTGAAACCATCACGTGCTAGATTGGCAGCGGCTTTGGTTGACGTCAACCCCTATGAAAAAATACATAAACATTTTAAAATAACTGCAATTGCATTCTGGTTCCATGCTTGGTCCGATAATGTTAAATATTTTTATGGTGGTGGCACCATTTAGGAGCCCCAAAGCAGTTTGTGTGGTTGGGGTCTTTTTTCTTGTGTGATGGTGTGATGGCCTGATGAAGGGTGCCGCCGAGAGACCTCATTAAGTTTTCGTTTTGATCAGAATACCGTTACTTTAGACGGGTTTCATCTTAAGATGAGAAAGAGTAGGTCATGCGATTATTGGGGAACAGAATAGATTGGTGTGCACTGATCAATATCATTATTAGGCAGTTATTGGACAAAGTCAAATCCAATATGCAAAAATATTGGGCGTGCGAGAAAAGATATTGGACGAGGCTTCGCACTCAATTGTCATTAAACTCGTTGTATGACGTCAATTTTTGAAATATGTAGCCTCCATGGAAGCTATACCGAGTTTATGTATCGGAGGATATCGAGGGCGAAGTAAGTGAAATCGATACAAAAAAAAGTCGATAGTTGATGTACGGCTCTATATCGCCTTTGCTCACCTAAACAGACGACGGTATTTTGGTGTTTTTACCGTCGTCGAGCAAAGTGGACGGTGATTTTGGAGACATGTCAACTATGCTTTATACCGTCCCCCTTGATTTATCTCGAATACATAAACTCGCTTATATATTCAAAAATATTGGACATCTTAGAAGCCAATCAAATGTCGCTATTTACGCGCGTCGGATAATTACCAAATATATTGTAAATTTGATTAAATATTTAGATTTATGACCGACTGTATACGTTCAGTATATGTTTTAAATTTAACAATCTTAGTGTTCGTCACAATTTTTTGTGTATCTTGCAGTATCCGGCCGGGGTCTTCCGGACTGGTAAAAAGACTTTGTTGGGCCCACTTAAAATGCAGAAATGCGATAAATGAACAAACCTTATCAAGATCACTGTCCAATCTTGAAAGCAAACTTCCGAGCTCCACCGTGTGGTGATCCTATGAAAAAGAAAAAACAGTAATATCTATGGAAGCTTGTGATTGGACTAAACAGTTGTGTATCCATATCTCGAACAATCACGAGGGTCATAAATTTGTTCGAGTTAAGGAGAGTTGAATAATGAAAGAAATTGATAATCAGGGAGCAGCAAGAACTTCCCAGGTTAAAAAAAAAAAATTCAAAAACTCTTGAAATAGTAAAAACCAAGATTTAGCCTTACCATCTCCAATTCTTTCTTGAGATCATCGAGTTTCTCTTTCTAGAAAATTAAAAGAAGACCAGATTTAAACTCAGAAAGACTCCTCTGTTTGTATGGCATAACAGACTTAACCAAATCACAAATTCTCTAGTCTTTTTAATACAGAACTATATTCACAGACCCGATGGCCCCTGCCCCACTGTAAATTGGCCAGAATTTCATCGCCGTTGGGAAAATAGCCTACAATTTTAGCCCCACTTCCAAATTGACCTTCATTTCATTCCTATTTAGAATTTAATGGAAAAGATTACACTACAAAATTATTCCCATTGGATTTTTTAAGCTGGGAACAATACCATCTCCATTGGGATTTCGATAGAAATTTTTATCCTTACTATAGCAAAAAATTTCCACCGGGCAGGGTGAGACAGGGGTGTTTTAATACATATATGAACCGAAGAATCGTCAATTGTGTAAAATTTGTGAGAGGATTTGGCACGAGATTCCCAGAGTTTATAAATGACGAAAGCTTTTCCATTGACGCACTTACAGATTGAAGCCCCCAATGACATGATCTCCCTTCATTCAACTGTGGTAAATTGGATGCCAATACCCTCTTGGTGCTCAAGGTTAATAGTTTATTAAAAAAATGTCAACGCCGAAGTGGCGAGAATCATTTTTCGCCATGATTAGTATCGGTACTAAACGCACTTCTGTAAAGCAACTACGATTACCGGACTTTTCCTGGACCCACGAACCTCCGAAGTTCTTTTTTTCGCCTGTCATTTTCCTGACCGGACATTACAAATTGCTTAGCTGAACTTTTCCCCGATTGTTCCCGATCTCTTCCCCGGACAGATGGCTTCCCACCAAACATTAACCAACAGGGACACTTCTCCGACTATACATATCCCCAATGGACTTTTCTCCCGATCCACCCGGCTACGCAAATCCAATATACCCATCCGCAAATTATTCACATAATTCAGAAAACTTTTCAGAATAAGCAACAAAAATCGAACACTTACGCCTTTCTTGTCAGGCATTTTGAACGGATTTTTGTAATTCGTCCGTTAGTGCTCCTCTTCTCTGTCCGTACGGTCGGTAAATGAATGAAAAAGTCAGACTCTGTCAAAACCCTAACACTAAAATTCAATGAAAGATTTAAAATTTGTGCGTGAAGTTTGACGGTGGAGAGTGATGTTTTCGCTCAGATTCCTTATATGGAAATCTTACTCTTCTTTTCTTATGAAAAAGATTGCGAGTTATCACTCGTATCGTAAAGGTTCATCTTTTGATTCAAGAGTTTTTCAAAAATATTATTGTTCTCAAAGAACTAAGATTTTTTAAGATGCTAAAATAAAACTAAATAGTGGTTTAAGATCAAATCGGACGTCATTTTAAGGTCTTTAAAATGTCCTTATGACTATTTTTTCACCAAAGGCGACTGTCATATATTAGATTTTGTTATCTTTTTCACACAATCAAAACTTTTTCTCACATTTTTTAAGTAGCCTTAATTCTCTTTCGTTTTTCAGAAATTTTGAATAGAAAATCTTTTGAAGCTTAGTCAATAAAGCTCTTAAAGCTTACACAATTTTTCGGAGTGTTCTAAAGGTGATTTCTAGTGACCGATGAAAATATGAGAAACTATAAATTATTTTGAGCGAGGTGATCTGATTGTCTAAATTATTATCCTATTTTGAATTTCAAGTTTTAGCGCTTAACCCTATAGCTGATCTTCCGTCTAGTTGGAAGGGTAAAGGTGGACAATAGGACCTTGATACAACTTTGAGATGAGGTTAAACACCGACCCAATAGACTGTCCGGCAATTTTGTCTTGTTCCGAAATCATTACGCCGGACACAACTGTCTGGTGCTACATTATGGGAATTCTTAGCGCCGGACAATTTTTTCCCATTTTACCATGGATATTCTTAATTTATTAAATATTCTTAAGGTACACGTTTTTTCATAAGAACATCCAAACTTTTTGAAGCCTTGGGGTGTTCTTAACTTTTTGATCTTTAAGGCTAAAAATCTTCTTAACATGTTCTTATTTTCACCATTTTAGAGTATTTTTGTCCATTTTCCTATGAAATTCGGTGTTCTAAAGTCCACAAAGCCTTAAAATGTTCTTAACTTTATTTTAACATTTTGGCTATCGAACCCTAATGTTCTTACATAATTTGTAGTATATCCCTGAAGCATAAAATGACATTTCCCAATGAAGGTTTTGAGCCTTACTGGGGGATAAAGCGATTTACAGCTAAAAATGTTTTAAAGATGGCATTCTCACGTTCCGTTTCTAAATTCGATGATGGTGATTTTTTTTAGCATGTCCTAAATTTTTGGCCAATTCCATCATGAATATTCTTATAAAAGTGAATTCTTATTAGAAAGCGTCTGCTCATGCGTAAAACAGAAGCAGCCAATGTGCCCATTTCCCCGAAATATCTGTTTCATGATATAACATAGTTTTTATATTATAAAACGTAATATGTTGCGCGGCGGATAGTGTCTGTGTTTAAGACAACAGCTACCCCCGAAAGAAACTCCCGTGTTCCTCTTAGATGAAACTCGTCTTAGACTATAGCATAGTCTATATTTCTAGGAGATGACAGAATAAATTGGGAAACAGATATCTGTTTCCAAAAAGATAATATTGCATTGGAAACAGATTGAACATTCTGGGGGAAAGCAGATATCAATCACAAAGAGCAAGGGAAACAGATGAAAATTTCCAGGAGAGGGAAACAGATATCCTATTCCTTATAAGCTTGGGATACAGATCAAAATTTTAATTCTGAAAATAGTGGAAACAGACCAAATTTTCTAGGGAAGATACTTTGAAATTAAAAATATGTTTTGAGGAGAAACATTTTTGGCCAACAGATCAAACTTTCCAGGAAGACTATGCCTGGGAAACAGATGTTTAAAAAAAGGTCCTCGCTGGATGCTTTCGAGTAAAAGTCCACCAGTTAAAAAAGCTTTGCCGTAGAAAACTGACACATAATTTTTAGTTTTATTATATTAAATCTTTGTTTGAAAATATATTTCAAAAAAATTTATATCGCTTTCTTTTCCAGGTTGAATCATGACTCTGACGGATAGCCTGCTGCTATGTGTTGTCTTTACTTGCACGTACCGCACGTTTTTCGACAGCGCTCTGTTCGGATGGTTCTACTTGTGGTGCAGAAACTCTTGAAGCCGGCACAACCTCCCCATTTGTCATAACAAGGTACTAAAAAGGTAATTTTGGAAATGTATATTTTATATCGTGTGAAAGGTTAATGGGAATTGATTATCATGGGAGACAATTAACCTCCGGATAACATCCCTCGGGCGACAGATCCAGTATCTACGGCTAATTTTAAGATTCCTTGCCGTAGAGGGTCTGTTGTCATTGTCTTTTCTCATTTGAGATTTTTCAAACCGACCGCTGCGGTGGAGTGTTGGTGAGAGAGGGGAGACGATGAGAGAAGTATTGCTCTCTATAAACATACTTCATCGCAGAGGTCTCCGTACGGGAATTTCTTTATCAAGCAGACAACGCAGTACACAGAGTGTACTATGAATTGATAGACATGAGATACACTCTTGTACGGAGTACATTCGCCCCATCGTACAGTTGATTCTATAAGAATTCATTTTGAAAATCTCAATTTTTGAAGATTATATTACCCCACAAGGGATTGCCCACTTCGGTTAGTTGTCCGAGGTTAATTTTTTTGTCAAGCAAAAATACGCTTTTCTTACAACATGGACTTTAAATTCATTTAGGTTTGCTAGACTGTGAACGTTACCCAACAATTCTTGGGAGTAAAAGCTCTTATTGGATCAAACTGACCAATGGCGTCAGTTTAATATTTTTGATCAAGTTTCTGTAGTTTCAGCCATCGTGTTCTAAATCTACAGACCTTGAAAGCGTGCAGTAACAAAATTTGCTCAATTGTTAAAAGCGATTGAAGGGGATCGAATGGTGCATCACTTTGTTTAATCGTGAAAATAGTGAGAAAAGTCAAAGGAAGAATTATTTGAAAGTGAAAAAAGAAGCACAAAAAAGACAAAATTTAACTTGTTGTAACAGATCATCCATTCTGCACATAATATGCTCTAAAGCTAATGTGACGATTTGACTTTATTATTCAGCCAAAATAATCATAACTGCGTTGCCTTTAGCTTGAAAACGAAAGCGACAGCGACTGGGCTCTAATGTTTAAAAAATATGTATTGTTTATGTAGACGATTGACTTTGACAATTGGCTTTAGCCAATCAAAAGCTCATTTAATATCCGTCCCAAATCAGGATGACATAGATCATAGCGATGCACCGACCTGGGCAGATCTTCTTAGATCCTTTAGAGTGAATACGTGGCATGCGTGGTAGATGAGTTTGATTAATTACGTGCGTCCCATGCCCTCGTGCCCTCGTGGGTCGTGCCTTTGTGCCCCTCGTGCGTCCCGTGCCCTCGTGCCTTCGTGCCCTCGTTGGTCCCGAAAAAAATTACGTGGGTCCAAAAAAAAAATACGTGGGTCCTAAAAAAAATTACGTGGGTCCAAAAAAAAAATACGTGGGTAGTTCGTGGATCCCGAAAAAAATTACGTCGGTAGTTCGTGGGTCCCAAAAAAAAATTACGTGGGTAGTTCGTGCGGGTCTCGAAAAAAATTACGTGGGTAGTTCGTGGGTCCAAAAAAATCTCGTGGGTAGTTCGTGGGTCCGAAAGAAAATCTCGTGGGTACAGTTCGTGGGTCCGAAAACATATACTTGGCATCCCAGAATTATTATAGAAAATTTGGTTAAGTTGAGGTGCGAAAAGTCGATGATTCGATGCCACGAAGGGGGAGGCTTTGTATAAATTTGTCGAGAACTTTTTACAAAATCTTGTAAACACAAACGATTAGGCTCGCTATGGTCAGAGCCCTTAAATTTATCTGTATGTCAACAGATGCAGAAAAATTTATTTTCGGTTTATTTAACCGAACTATTCAGGTTTTTAAGTGATGGATATAGTGTTAGTTATAAGAACCTTCTGAAATAGGCAGGGATGTTTTAATATTTTAATTGAAGTTTGGCATTAGAAATCCTCTCATATCTCAAGCATCACACTAAAATACAACTTGAAATTTTGCACAAAGACAGTCTGATAGTGCCATGTTTCCCTAGTATAAAAATTTTAATATTCAATGTTAATTATTTTTGGAAATTTGTATTCGAATATGGTGTTTTCATTTTGGCGAGATCGTATGTTGTCTCAAAGTATAGCTTTAAGGAGAACAGTATCCGATTAAACTCTCAAATTTACCCCAACAAATTCTCCAAAAAAGATTCCGCACAATTACAAGGACACACGTGACTACTGAACCCACGAAATCATTTTCTGGACCCACGAAATCATTTTACGGACCACAAAATCAAATCTTCAGGACCCACGTAATTTTTTTTTAGGACCCACGTAATTTTTTTCAGGCCCCACGTAATTCTTTTCAGGACCCACGTAACTTTTTTCACGTGGCACGAAGGCACGACCCACGAGGGCACGAGGGCACGGGACGCACGTAATTAATCACACTCGTGGTAGATGTTAGAAAGAATTGTTGCTTTTTTCAATTTCCACGTACTTACAAAAAGCAACGATTTTAGCCAACTGAA
>NW_027103441.1:0-3083 GCF_902728285.1 Clytia hemisphaerica | reverse complement strand
GCGGCCATTAGTAAAATAATAGAATGTTTAAAACACAGCTGATTGGCTTAGGTTTCGGTGGAACCTCTAATTAGCGGACACCATCGGGGAAAGGGGTTAATTGATTGACATATTTTATATGATACTATTGTCTTTTTATACTAGATTTTTGATTTAAAATCAAATCGAATTTCAGAAGAAAATTGATTTTCAATTATCCCTCACCAATTAAAAATCAAATTTCAAACCAATTCTTGATTTTTGATTTTTAAATCAAATATTGCATTTATCTGAGATGAGAGCCTGTTCTTGGGAAGCACACTTGTTCAAATGGGACTCGGTTATCTTTCCATGTCACTGACACACACACATGGTACATGAAATTTTGTCCGACTAAGTGTTACTCTAAAGCAAGCGTACAATAATGAATTTCAAAAATCACTTTAAATTTATAATATTTGATTCAACCGTACATCCTGTGCCAAAGTTCAGGAGTTGCCATAAAACCATTATAGTAATAACCGGGAGGGCACATTGCTATACATTGTAATATTTGATTTAAGATTTTTAACCTCTGAAAAGAGGTACTTTGCGCATAGTTACCGGGTGTTTCAAAAAGTGTTATTGTAAAAGAACTAAAATGAGTACACTTTTTTTATAAGAACAATTTTATAAGAACAATGAGGCTCAAAATCGCCAAAAAATAAGAACAATTTAAGAACAATGCTGAGCCTGAAATACTAAATTTCAAGCAATTTAGGGGAAAAAGTGGTAAGAATTGGGTATACCGTCTAAAATACATCAAATACAGCCTAAAAATAAGAACAGAATGAGAACAATTTCAGGCTCAAACTGTCAAAAAAATAAGAACAGCCGAGCCTCAGAAAAGTTTTACTGGTTCTTATAAAAAAAAGTGTAGGGAACCTTTCAAATTTTTTTGAAATTACACGTTTTTACCGTGGCTGAATTGGACCTTTTAGTTTCGGTTGTGTTTCTTTTGTTACACGCGGCCGCACGTTATTAATCGCGGCCGCGGTTTCTAAAACGCGGTCGCGTGTTAAATGTGCGGCCGCGTTATTCAGCGAAAAGATTATATTAACCCCGACCCTTGGGTGGGAAAAAGACCGACCCTTGACCTAGCTAAATACAACAAGAAAGCTTAAGCGGCGTTAAGGTCCAGCAGTGTCAGTAGTGTTTCCATTGCAGAGTCGCCATACAGCTTTATAATTTATATGAATGAATTCTTCGATATAGAGCAACTCGAATCATACAAGAAATTAATGGAGAGTTAATTAGGTGCTTTAATAACTTATTTGAGGAAATTATTTCGTAAAAATTCAGAAGGAGAGATTGGAGATTTGACCATATTACTCGGATGCATTTATCGATTGTGTTTTTTTTACGCATGCGCACAATAGCAAGTTAGATAAACGCTTTTTTAGAATGGGCTCGTCAATTGATAGTTGCGCGCACAGGTCTCGACAAAATCAAATATCTTCGATCAGTTGCTTTTTAAAAGTCCATTCCGCATCGCGCGCTGGGCCAATAAAGAGCCGACCCTGTGGGTAAAAAAATATTTTTTTGAATGCCCTGACTGGGGGGGGCTTGTGGCGAATGTTCTCTCTCGTCCTCCTTCGTCCCCTCCCGACCGGAGACTATTCTTTAAAGCAATACTTTTTTGTATAAGAACTTATTTATAAGAGTACCTTCGACCAAAATAAGATTTAAAAAGCCTACCCTGGGTAAAAAAAAAACGCTTTAGTAGCATTTACTTATGGCCCAGAAGGCTCAAAATAGACACTGCGCACTTCTGAAAAAAATTCTTTTTGAGAGTTCTAGTGGACAAATATATTCTGCTCGTCCAACTCGAATAGAGTTGAGTTATCGAGTTATTCAATTGAAGAGTTGCATTATCAGGTCTGCATTTCTTACACGACTCATTATTGGCGTGAACATATTATTTCCCTCGTTTCATTCCTCATTCACTCCTCATTCATTTCACATTCTGCATTCATTCAACATTCCTCGATTATGACGTCATAAATAATGACGTCATAATCACATTTTCTTAGAAAAACTCAAATTTAGCTGAGAAAAAAATTAAATTTCACCGAATCCGATATTAAAATGTTACTTCAATGGAATCGAGAAATATCAACTTTGAACTTCTCATTCAAGATCTTGAATGGTCGTCATGATTACTTTTCTCTGCGTTGATTGCGCGCTGAATAGAATCTCTATTGGTCGGCACAGGTCGATATATGATTTTGGCCTGTGCTTTTCACGGTAGGCCCCCACTAAGGGTCGGAAAAATAGGAAAATTTCAAGTTTTTACCCCCGGAAAGATCGAAATTTGGTCAAATTTGGTCAAATTTGTCCCGATAAGGGTCGTAAAATTTACAAAATTTTCCTTTGTTTTCTCCTTGTTAGTCCCGGTAAGGGTCCAAGGGTCGAAAGTCGGGCGGCACCCCCCGTCAGCTTGCAACCCTAGTACCCCCCCACCCCGGGGCTTGAGGTGGTAGCAAATCCGTACTGTAGTCTAGTTTTACATTCTTGAATGTGAAATGTTCGTTTGGAATATATGTGGTTTCCCCAACCTCGTCCCCGTGTATCCCAGGCTTTATTTACGTTACTTATGGACGCCAGAGAATACCCTGGTGTTGGCTGATGCGAGTTCCCCCTCTCAGAGAGGGAACTTCTCAAAACAATACGTCATAAAAAAAATTGACGTTACAAAGTTGCACTGCAATGCAACGGTTTCAAACCCAGGAACAAATGAAATCTGACGTTTTGTTTTTGAATTACGTAATCATACGCGTTCGAAAACCAGCCAATGCCAGGGTATTATCTAGCGCTATCAGTAAGCATCAAAAGCTGATAATACGCAGGGAACGAGGTTGTGGTTTCCCCAGTTATGGTTTAAGGAAGAAAGAATGAGCATTGATTGGTTGGTCATGTAAACCTAAGTAAAAATCCCTAAACCCGGAAACCTAGGTGGTACTTAGGCAAACGGAGGGTACGGTATGTGCCGCCCTTAAGGGTACCTTTTTTGGACTTCCAAAGTCCCGCTAAGGGTTGGAAAAATTAGAAAATCAAATTTCAAA
>NW_027103440.1:5964-26508 GCF_902728285.1 Clytia hemisphaerica | reverse complement strand
TAATTTTGGTTGGTGTTTGAGCCTTCATCTTGAACAAAAATAAGAAAACATCCAAGCAAAATCAGTTTGTACAAAATACAACTTTCAAAACAGTCTTTCAAAGCTTTTAGGTCAATAAGTATGAGCAGCCACTTCTGTGGGTGTATTTCAGAGCTACACTAAAATAAATAAACAACATTTGAAACATTGAACTTTCCTTTATAAGTCTCAAAATCCATAAAAAATTCAAAACATTGACCAACAGCCAAAACGTAAATTTCAGGCGCCATCTTGGATTTGGTTCGGAGCAAGAAAGCCACGGTTGCAGTAGAATCGGTTTTGTTTAGCCCATGCATCCAAAGACGACCCGAGCAAATCGATAAATTTTATGCGAATGCCGCGATTGAATCGTGAAAAGTACTCTGAAATTTCAGAGTGTCGGCCATCAAAGAAAACCCGAGAACCTTCGCAGGTCTTCTTGCAGAACCATTCCCTTTAGAGCGCATGCGTGGAATGAGTGGAGCACGAAGAGCTGCTTGGAGGTTAACTTTCTACTTGACAAGGTTGCCACACCTTTGACACGTTTCTGCCACAACGTTGAAGAAAGCATACTAGAAGAGAAGGAACTGGGATTGGATTGCCACTATCCAACCCTGTGGCTCTCACACACATTTTACAGTTCAAAGAATAAGATGGAAAGAGTGGGGAAAGAATGAGAATTTAAAAAGTTGGACTAGAACCCGGTTCGAAGCCCCGTACACCTATGCTATGACCGCTCACCGCAAGAGCTGGTGTACGAGTGAATCTTGAGAGAGTTGAAATCTTGAAAATTCTGAAAAATGACGAACTATAACCCGTCGAAGACTGCAATCTAACTTTGCGTTTTCAGCTCCTTTACATCGCATTCTTTGTATAAAAACTTTGGCTTTAACTTTCAAGTCTCGAAAAGTAACGTAGAACGAGCAATCCTGAGAAGTTCACCAACAAAAGAAGAATAAAAAATCGATTCTGGCAAGTTGCTATCTTTATGTGGCATTCGGACTATAGAAAAAGGAAATGCATCCCGTTTATCAAACAACTTATAAATAAAATCCAGTTTTTGATGGTAATATCCAGGTTTAAAAAAGAATAGATATCTCTATACACAGACTGAAACAAGTTACCGTCATTTATAGCACACAAATCATCAAAGAATCTTTTAGTCGAATGAAAATGGCGAGCCTTAACCTTATTTTCCTAACCTGAGATCAGATTGTGAATGTTTTCTGCACACCACGCTGAAGCTCTAAAGGGATGTGTGAAAACAAACAATCTGACGAAATTTTTCCGGCGCACAACAAGATTCTTGTTGTAGAATTTTCCGTGGGAGGACTATTTTCCTCAGATGTATAATTTTCAAGTGCCTTTAGAGGTTTACCGTGCGCGTAAGAAAATTATGAACATCTGTTATCAGGTTATATTTTCCTCAATGACCCTGCTAATATACCTTTGTTCGTATTTTGCTATATATATAACACACATAACAAGAGAAATATTAATAATAACTGAGGACAACTTTGTTGAATTTAAACTTGACTTAAATCTCAACAGGGGAGACCCCGACGAGGAATTACTACAAATTTTGGAGAAGTACTTTCAGCGCTTGAGTTAAAATGAGTCTGCTAAATTACGTGGGTTACGTGCGTGTCGTGAGTTCGTGAGTTCGTGGATCCGTGCCCACGTGGGTGTTCGTGGGCTAAAATGTCTCGTGGGTTCGTGGGTTCGTGGGTCAAAATATCTCGTGGGTTCGTGGGTCCAAAAAAAAATCACGTTGGTTGAAATTGCTCGTGGGTTCGTGGGTTCGTGGGTCAAAATCGCTCGTGGGTCCAAATTTTCCCGTGGGTCCAAAATGTTCCAAAAATCCCAATACTGTAAGCTCGTGTAAGATATGATATTTTAAGCAGCGAGAGCTGTAAACATTGTTTACATTTCGCTGTTTCATAACTATTCTTAAATCCATCCTTTTCTAAAACCCTAAAACACTTAATAATGATTCAATTTTTTCTTTTGTAAATTTCTTTGCGATTCGCGTGTTTCAATATTTGAAACCCTTGCGCAATTTTACCGTCCGAAGGACCGTATTTCAGCTAAGTTGATAAAGAAGAAATGTTAATGTTATAACCAACAGACATGACTTTTTATAAATACCCAGGAAATGTTTTCATTTTAATAATTATAAATTAAACGATTCTTTTAAAAGACTGTGACCTCTTGTATTAATTGTGTGGAAAGTGGAACATGGTAAATAAGATTCCTCATAGTGACGTTAATTGGGCTATATATATTATAAAGCTTTCGATGGAAGTCGTTTTTTTAAGGTCAGCGGTAGAAATTGAGAGAGAGAGTGAACCATCCTAGATCATTAGGAATTGGCCTAGAAAAATTAAATATTAAATAAAATATCTCTAGGAAATTACTACGCGTAATAAAGCAAAACAATATAGTACTAAAAAATAGACATTATGTAAAACTATTAATCATTCTACGCCATTCACAACGATCTTGCGCCAAAACAAACCAATTATCTTTACTGATATTAGCACGACGAAGTGCTTTATACATTCCACGCCCAAAAGTAAATTCAGGTGCGCCCCTTGGTCTACGATTTTTGACCCACGAAGATAACAATTTCCTCGGCATTCTTTCAAAAGACATTCTAGACACGTGGCCGAGCCACGACAATTGCCTTTTTGTAATATAAACATCAATCGAATGGATATTTAAATTTTCAAGCAACTCATTACTACTTATCCGGTGTAAATAAACGTGTCGACGATTTATTCGGTGCATTGAACGAGCACATCTATGATGAAATGTTCGTAATTGATTATAAAGATTTTCCGTTAAACACCAAGATTCTGCACCATACAGAAGAATGGGAAGGCTGAGGATACAATAGGCAGCACCTTTGGCTTCATACGTTATCGATGGGTTTGAGAATAAAGAACTACGTAATGCACCAAAGGCATTACCTGCCTTTTTGATTCGACAACATACATCTTCGCTATCTTTACAGTCGCGGGTAATCATGGTGCCGAGGTAACAGAACTTTTCAACTACAGGGGAGAAATAACTTCCACCAAAATTGATATTTGAAAGATCAGTATCATCGAAATGTTCAATAAGTAGCGGTGAGTACTCAGCCAAAATCTCGCGAGATTCGAAAAGTACTGCAGTGTCGTCTGCATATTCGGAGTCTTCGACTGGGAATTCGGAACCTTTGGCATTGTAACGACGACCCGTCATCTGGAAATCATTTTTTGTGTGGAAAAGACAGAGTGGTTGGTTCGTTTTCTTTCTCCAGGTGATCATGATTGCAGCGATGAAGATGGTGAACAGGGCCGGTCCTAATATGTCTCCTTGTTTGACGCCTATTGTGCATTTCAGCGTGTGGGACACTTCGTCGACTACGAATTTCACTTGGAAGGATGAATGAAGTGATTTGAGCAGCGAAATGAGCTTCTTTGGCGTACCGAATTTCTCAAGGACCATCCATAGAAGTTGGCGAGGGACCCTATCAAAGGCTTTGACAAGGTCTAGAAACAGTATCCAAGTCTCTTGATTATGCTCTCTGCGTTTCTTTATTGCCAGCTTGACAGAAAACACCGCATCTACGCAACCCCTATCTTTTCGAAAACCGCATTGAGTTTCATGATCTAGGCTCTCGATAAGTGGTTGAAGTCGACTGTGAATCAGGATAGCAATTACTTTATAAGAGGATTCTAAGAGCATAATGCCTCGATAGTTCCCGGGCTTTCTTAAATCCCCCTTTTTAGGTAATATCCTGAGGAGACCAGTGTTCCAATCGGTAGGGCAAATTTCGTTCACCCATATATCAACGATAATATCTTTAAGTAGATTAAAACATACGTTGTCCTCAAGTAGAGTTTTGAACATTTGAGGTGTAAGAGACGAATCTCCCGGTGCTTTGTTCTTGAGGCGACCGATGGCTTTACGTATCTCATTGTCATCTGGGATATAATCAATATTCGGAAAAATCGGTCGTTGTTCTAATAGGTCTAACACAGATGGATCGAAAGTAGCTGGTCTGTCGTAGAGATTCTCAAAATGGTCACGGAACACATTAGCATTTTCTTCAGGGCTGGTACATCTGTCACCGTTCGGTTTCATCATCATCGTTTGCTTGCTTGGGGGAGGTTTTTCCATTCCCCTTTTTAAAAGTTTAATGCTGTCCCAATATGCCTGAGTACCGGTACGAGTAGTGTCTCTTTGATTTACTTTATCACAGACACTTTTAACCCAATTGTTCTTTGCCCTTGAGATGGCAGATTTCAACTGCTTCCGAGCGACACGAAGGTTTTCAGTGGTCCTTCTTGTAACACGATTCATTTTACATAGTATAGCAAGGTTTCTCTTTTCAATCAGATTTGACAATTCAGTTTCATTTTCGGTGAACCAGTCTGGACTAACACGAGCTTTTTGTGGCAATACAGTTGAAGCAGCAGAAGTCATAGCAGTAGTGAGAACTTCGTATTTATCAACAAGCGGATTCGAGTGTTGTATTCCATCATGAACTATTCGATTGAAATCTTTACTAGCATCAATGTCATTCAGTAAAACATTACTATCGAGCTTTCTCAGAGGATTACATTGTCGGGATTTTCTAAAGTTCAACATAATTTTCAATCTACATCGAATCGCAAGGTGATCGCTATCAACTAACGGTTGTCTTACTGATGCATCGGTAAAACGGCAAAAGTCTGATTTTTCGGATATAAGGTGATCGATTTGATGTGGTAGCTTTGAACGTGGATGAGTCCAAGTTGCATAATTTCGTTTTCGGAAATATGTTGTTATTGCGACAAGGTTCAACGTTTCGAGGAAGGTGAGAAAGCGAACACCGGCTTCATTGCGATGCGGTAAGCCAAATTTTCCGATTGATGGTTTTTCCTCCTCAGGTTTTCTCTCATAGCTAATACCGAGAGATGAGTTACAGTCACATCCTATCAACAAGATATCCTCCTTTGCTTTGTTACGTATACATTGTTCAAGATTATCAAGGAATTCTCTCCAAACATTGTCTTTTGCAACGCCAATTGGAGCATAAGCAGAGATCAAATAAATGCTAACGTTTTTTCCTCGTGCGTCTTGACAAATTAAACGAACAGCCACAATCCGACTACCAAAGTTATTAAATACTGTTCTACCAGAAGCATTCCATGCTTTCGTTGCTTCTTTGCTCAGAACAATAGCAACACCTTCTTTTCCGCGTTTACTTTTATCAACATTTGCATCAAGACCATGGTGAATGAAAGTACAGTTATCGTGCTCAACAATAGAATGGCCGTTAAGCCATGTCTCTTGAATACATGCAGCAAAGATACGATGTTTATTGATTTGCTTACACAGTTCCTTGGTTTTAACTTTTGACTTCAGTCCTCTGACATTTTGTGAAATTATATCAGTTGTTTTAGTTTTGTTCGCTTTTTGTGGCATTCGGTCTTATTGGCTCGCGACACCAAAGAGTCCGGGAGCTTGAATGTTCTTCTCTGGGGAAAAGTGGCAGACGTAGTCCAGCGATCAAATCCTCCGTTGAGACGAACAGCTCTTCTTTCACCACATTGTGTTGCTCTTTACATCATGTGTTGTTGATTGATGCTTGGTGTGGTGGATCACCCCCAATCACCCAGTTGTGATGGGGGATTTTCTTTCACCACCACACCTTCTTTTTAGTTGTATATCTTGTAGTCAAAATCAGGAGTGATTGAAATATTAATATTAAAATCAGATCAGCTGGAAATATTTTTTGACATTTTCCATTTCGCTCTTTCTTCTCATAAAAACTGTTGAGTTGATTATAGGGTGAGAAGAACGGAGAACAATGAGGAAGTTTTTCAATTTTAAACTTTAACAATTTTAAACTTTTACAATTTTTGCTTTACTATAGGTCGTAGATAGCGTTTTCGACTACTCTAAAAAATACCCGATGACCCATATGAATTTTTTTTTAATTATTTTTGGAAAATTATTTTGGAATTTTTTAACCCACGTGATTTTTTTGGACCCACGAACCCACGAGTAATTTCAACCCACGCGATTTTTTTTGGACCCACGAACCCACGGACCCACGAGATATTTTGACTCACGAACCCACGAGACATTTTAACCCACGAACACCTACAAGGGCACGAACCCACGACACGCACGTAACCCACGTAATTTAGCAGACTCAGTTAAAATAGGTGATTGTGTGAGAATAGGTTTTGAAGTGAAAATGGGTTTCAATAGAGAGAGAGGGAAAAAGTAGTAAACAATAGCTTAACAGATGTGCTATTTACTGTCTCTCCTATGTTGTGACTTTTCTAATACGGGGGTAGATCTCCAGCAAGGAACTTTAATATCTTGGCTCCAGCTAAATGTTGTGGAAATTACGGCATAGGTCTTATCTTTAAACGAGCCTGAGTTCCCTGCTAAATGTTGTCGAAATTACGGCGAAGTGAAAATAGGTTTTATCTTTTAATGGGTCTAAGCCTGGGGGGGGGGGGGCAGTCGGTTTATAGACCGACGGTATGTGCGGCGTAAAAATCAGCACTTTAAAACAACCCTTACAGTGCACTAAAGTTTGGAGGGTTTTGCTATTCTGTTACTTTTAAATTAACGTAGTAGCTAATGTATTTTTCTAGAATTTTTTATATTTGTGCGACATCAACCCTATTAGCCCCAAGCTTTTTTGACTTTTGTATCCCCAGGGGGGGGGGTAGAATCTACCACCCTCGATTATTTTTGATCTAGGAGAGCTACGGTCATGAAATTTGGTACAGATGTTCCCCATTGTGACACAAATTTCCTGGAACAAAAAAAAATTAATGACGTCATTCAAAAACCGATGACGTCATCACAAAATTTCCACCTGTCGGCAAATAGCCAAAATATATGGTTTACAAAAATGTCTATTACAATCGAACCAATAATGATATTTAGATTCTGTTTAAAAATTCTCAAAGATAAAAGGTTCTTCTCTAACATAATCGCTGGTTTTACAGTTTCCATGAAGATTTTATCTTAAAATCTGTGCTGAAGATGAGTTAAATTTTCAAAATTTGATGACGTCATCATTTTTAAAAAAATTTTTCTAACTTATCAAATTTATATTGTCAATACCTATCACGTGTCAAAATTTGAAGATGATTGAATAAATAGTTCAAAAGTAATCAGCATTTTAAAATAATGAGTTTTAAGCGATTTTAGCTGGGTTTTATGTCATGTTTCACAATGTCATAAAACTTGATCTGGACTAGCGAGCACCTCACTAAAAAAACCGGGATTTTTCATCTCGTTTCTTAGTGAGTTCCACTTTGACGATTTTTGAAAAATAGAAGCCTTTCAAGTGTTTTGACGCAAATTCGATTATTTTCCTACTGCAGGAGCTTCGAAAATTAAAAGTGAGGTCAAAAAATCGAATGTTTAGAGCCTGAAAACCCGGGCTCAAAACATTCGAAAAAGTCGCAAAGTGGAATAGACGTTAGTTGCGTAAAAAAACGCGGGTGACTTCTAGTATAGGCTAGATCTTGACAAGCTATAACCCTAAAATTTTGCACAAATACTCTTAATAAGATTTTGTTAAAAGTCAGAAAGTTTCAAGTCGTTTAAAAAATTTTTCTCTGAGATATACGCAAAAGAATTCCAGCGTGGAAGATTCTACCCCCCCCCCCTGTGGCTGATAGGGTAAAATCAACACATATCATTCCATATTGCTCATTAGCTTTACAATACGGAAATCATAAAATTGATCACTTACAAATATGATAAATCAACTAACAAAGGAAAAAATTATATATGGATAATAAAAATACTAATGGATGGATACTACGGAAAAACGATGATAAAATACTTTAAAAAAGTGGGTATGGAATAAAATATATGTACTGTACGTATTCGGTCTCAACCGAAGAGCTATCAATTTCAACAAACATGCTCTTCGAGTCAGAATCTGAATGAATATTTTAGGCGTACAAAACTTTTGCAAGAAATAAGTTTCGTGAGGGCGAAAAATCAGAATATCAGAATGAAATTTTTCACACTAAATATGGCTTAAAAGTGACAAGTACTCAAGTTTGTACATATATACATCATCTTATCATCAAAGGATTGCAAAACGACCTCACAGAGCAGATCGTTGAACGGAATAGTCCGTACGTAACCTACGTGTTTGGTTTGAAAAAGCGATGTCTTGATCATCTGAGATACTCTCTGCGTACACTGAGATAACGACGGAGAGGTCCTTTTTCTTTTTAGAGTTGAGTGGTTCCGGTCGTTTGTATTCTACCCTGCCACATTTTATCCGTTCAATCATTTCAATCTGGAAGTCCAAATTCAGGCGTTCAACGAAGGCAAATTCGGAAAAGAGTGCCACGTTTTCACCAGGTGTAGATTGACTAGGCTGACTTTCGTCAACTGATTTCCGTGTGAACTCTTGACGTCGTCTAAAATTAACGAAATATTATTTATCTTATATGAAAAGTACCATATCCTGCTTTTTATACCATTTTAACCATTTTTATCTGTTATATTCAGCAATTACTCTAGCTTATTCGAGTGTGGCTCGGTGTGGGGAAACTAAGCTAGTGTTGATAGCCTTCACTAAGGCGTCCTGTAATTAAGCCTTTCTTACCTGACTCGGGTTAAACGATCTTTTGAAAGCTTAGGGTCTTGATTAAGCATGTTCACTAGTTTTGACGTATAGATCTTTTTGTCTGTCCCAGGTATTGATACAGTTGGATCTACTTTTCGTTTCGGTTGCGAACTGTCATCGTCATTCAAAGCAGCACTTGCGATGAAACTCTCAGAAGATGTTTGATCAATTTCTTCCCCAAAGGCTGTCACTGATGTTGTTCCTTCCATTGTGGCGTCGATCTCATCTCTCTCAAACAGATCCTTCCCCATCGCATCAAATGATGTGAATGGATTCAGCGTGTTTTTAGTCTCATGGAAAGTTTGATAAAACCATTTGTCTTTAGAAAGGATATCGTCATCGATGAAAGGTGGCATTCTGTCGCTTATGGTCTGTGATTGAGACATCCCAACCTTTGCTGCCATTTCACGTGCTTTGGTTATACCTGTCAGTGAAAAAGTTATGTGTTAGTGTTAGTTCATTAGAAATAGTTCAAAAATAAATAAAGCACATATAGTGAGACCTTTTAGAGACGGAGCAGGATGAGCACTATTTTCAGAAATTATACTTCACTAAGATTTTACCTTCCTTCCATGCAAATATTTCCTCTCCATTTGATGTGTATTTGGTTAGATCTGCCTTTACAAAGTCTCCTCCTTGTTGCTTATGCCAAATGGATTCGCCTTTTGGGTGTGGTTTGGCAAATTTTGGCCCTTTTGAGTCAGCACGAGGTTTCTCCATACGAACTTGGTGTTTCAGGTTTCGCAACATATCAAGTAGCGTGTAATTGTGATGGTTTCCTACCCATTGACCAAGTGAACTGAACGTTGTCTCGCAACAATCTGTAATGTGGTAATGGTATGTTATTTAGAGTACCTGACAAGAGATCGTTTTCATCGGGCGCCATTGGGAGATGGCATCGAATCTACTAATATAGTGGATAAGTTAATTAAGAAGAGAGTGGTTTTGATTCCAACAGGGAAGTTATTTTTAAGGTTACATAGTAGATGAATGTATGAAATCCTGTACCTGTACCAGCTTTTGAAAGATAACAGGCTGTCGTTGGAAGATTATCCCTCATGAAGATCATGATGTTGACCGCTGAGTGACATGATAAAATAACATCAATGTAACTTTGACCAGAGATGAAGTTTTCCTGTAGCTTCAGTTTTTGTGTTCGTCTGACCCAATTTTGCCAAATTGCAAGAAAGTGTGAGACCGCTGATGTGCACTTTATCCTGTCCTTCAAACTGGCAACAACGCTGTGAAAATCTGAAGTAAAATGGAATATTATTTTACAATAATAAGAAAGATTTTTTTCACCTTTTGTATCGGGTTCTTAACCGCTAGTGAGAAGTGCCTTTTTAAAACACTTATTTTGCGAAGTGCAAACATTATAAAAATCAAAAATATAGGTCCTCGTGAACACTGGCTTGAGCAAATTAAAAAACTGTCTAGCATTAGGGCATTTTGAACCGGCAAATTTACCGTTCAATATCATTTGATGTAAGTCCGTGTTCAACAAAATCAAATTTTTCGTAGACAGCACTAACGTGGTTGAGGTGGACGATATTTGATCCCATACGCATTGAGCAGGAGTGATGATCCAAATGGTTTACAAGCTTTTTGTGATTGTGGATCGAATCCTGGTCACAGTTGTTGCGTATCGTATATCCAGAATCATGAATTTCCTTTTTGAAAAAAATGTATATTTGAAATTCATAGCTCAAAAAGAATATAAAAGTAAGAAAAAATATCCCATCAAAACTAAAAATCTAAATTGTCTTGCAATTGCAAATTCAACTGTTGTTTGCTCTTTATTCTGCATGAGGACAATTCAATGCCTAGATAAGTAAAAGGGATTATACTTTAGAAAGGTTAGCATTATACAAAAAGTAAATAAAAACAGACAATCGTACCTTTTCACAAGTCAAAACGAAACCAAGATCTGTTGGGATTGGATGAAATCTCGTGCCATCTTAACCCCGCATCAGTTGAAGAAACATTTTGCGTCTGCGTCTCCATCAGAGGATGGTCCGGTCAAAGGACCTAGAATAGACTCGATATGTTGTCGAAAATAATATGTAATTTTTGCCATTTGTTGATACACCATCGTATGATCGAATGTGTTACAGGTTGTCATTACAAGGACTGGTATGTTAGGTAGATTAGGATGGAGCGTGTTTATCATGATCAAACGACCATATGATCCAATATCCATGTTCTTGAATGAATCTATGATTCGGTTGTATCCATCCTCTCCAGTTCTAATAGTGATCGAGCACTTTTTCTTGGCATTCGTGAATTCCGTGTGATGTTTTTGAAGGTCCACAAAACCCTACTAGCGTATCATCAACCTGATTAAAATAATATTTGCAGAATATGTAAATGTTATAAAAAGATAACTTTATCATAAGTTCTATTTCTATTTTTTAAGTAAAACCTACTGTAAAAAACACAGCATTGCCTGAAGATTGAGCAAGTATGAAACACTGTGTAGCAATTCTAAGTTAGTTCTTTAGTCTCGATTTTATCTCGCTCGAATCTTTTTTGAGCTCTCTGTGACTCTATTTATTCCATTGTACTCTATTTCCAATACAAAAGATAAATTCAAAAGTATCACAACATTTATCATTATTACCTGATTGTAAGAAACCTTCCTGACAATCGCGGTTTCATCTTCCGATAGTTGACAGGGGATTTTTGTTATACCGAGTAAAGTCATTGCCCCTTCGTAGATCTTCGAAATCTTTACAAAGTTGCCCTCGATTATTCCAGGCTCAATGTTCGGGTTTGTTGATTTTCGCCATCTTGAAGGAAATATTTAATATATACTACTTTCGATATAATTCAGGAAAAGTCATTTGCTTATTTTTATGGTTTTTTGAGGCCTGACCATCAAATAGGGTACACATTTTGTAGCTGATGAACAGAATGAAAAAACATATTTAAGCGGAGTTGATTATACCTGTAAATGGTATGAACCTCTGGACCATGCAAGTTGAGCGATACGAATGTTGCTAAGCGAGGTCCTCCCCAATAAATCAGAGTTGCGTAAGAGTCTTTCACTGATAGACTGTAACGTTTTTACCATGCTTGTTGTGCGAGATGTTGGTAGCACAAGTTGTTATGACCTCCCTTAGTACGTTTTTATCACCCAGCTTTCCTTCCTGAATAAAATTAATTTTAATGATAAATGAATTTTGTCCTCTGGATTAAACAATTGCGGGAGTAGTTTTCCGGAAAAATCAGAAAATCATTACATTGTTTCTTTAAGATCTAATAATATAACAATATTCAGAAGCAATGAACTTTTTAAACGAGGGTCACAAAAGTTCGACAAAAAACCAAACCCACAACATCGCGACAGCGCAGATAATACCAGATTTTGCTAATAATTGAAATTTGGTGTGATTACCTCTGCTGCTCTGTTTAACTGGTGACATACCAACTTCATTGAGCCGCGTTTTGAATATTCGCCAAGTCGTTCAATGAGTACTTTTTCTCTTGTTAAAAGGAAAATTTTGCTCTCTTTGTCCTTGATATCTGCTTGAAGTTTTTTCAGCTTCAAGTCGCGTTCATTGTTGGTCAAGTTATCATTTTGGATTTTGTCAATGTTTCTGTTTTCTTTTCTCCGGCTGATCCGTTTTTCGAAAACATCCAGCTTTGGTATTTGTTGGCACTTTTGACAGGTGTTTTCGACCATATGTTCTGCCGAGTTACGGCATGTCCGAGGTAAAAGTGAACCAGTTCCACTCATTTTCAAAATGTCAAACATAGCTGGAAAGAAGCGCCTTGTCATGTAGATCAACGTGATAGGTGTATGAAAAATTTAACTTGAGGCTATAAGAAGTTATAGCCCAAAAACCGGTATTATGACGTCATAAACATTACGACGTCATCATTTATTTCAAAATATTTTTAACTTAGAAATTTTTTTACATCAATATCTATTTGTGGTAAAAATTTGACGTTAATATGACTTTTAGTTCACGAGATATTAAAATTTTTAGTTTTATGACGTAATGTTATGTAATGTTTATGACGTCATAATACAGGTTTTTGGGCTATATACACATATCACGATGATCTACATCACAAGGCGCTTCTTTCCAGCTATGTTTGACATTTTGAAAGTGAGTGGAACTGGTTCACTTTTTCTTTGGACATGCCATAACTCACTTGAGCTTGCAGTCTTTATGTCTAAATGTTCCGACATATTGCTGTCCAAGGTAGTTGAATTTGTATGACGCATCTGCGTACCACAGTCCTTTCTTTTCCACACCATCTTTTCTGTCATCAAGAAGAATTCCTGGGTCAGCAGTATTTTCAGGAACGTTCAGTCCGTGATATCCGTGTCAAAGTTCCATATGATCGACCTTTCTTTTCTTTTGGAAAAAACTTTGAATATCCTTTGAGGCAGGTCTTTTTAAAAAGTTTTTCTTGTGATCTATCCCATCAAGATGTTGTATCACATTGCTATGCCAGAGCTTAGCATCAGGTTTGAAATCTCGGTCACAGTTTCGGCACTTGAACGTTTTCTACCATCCACTATTGGCATAATAAAAATATTGGGGTATACGCGAAACAATTCTTTTAGTTTTTGGTCCAGAGAAAAATGATCACTAATTAGCGTTAGATTTAGCTTGTGTCTAGATGTTTCAATATGTTTCTCTACCACGGTGTATCCTCTATCTTTACCTGTAGAACAAAAAAGATTCTCCGAAAACCTTGAGCTTGACGCATGGCTAGCAGGTGAAATCAGCCCCCAATCAACCTCTTTTTTATTTCCAGCACTTGATTCATTAAACGAGGTGTCGTAACAAAAATAGCTTTCAAATCAAGATAAAAACACCCCTGTATCAATGTACCCAGAACTGTAAAAACCCAGTTTTTGTTTTCAGTTAAAAGAAATTGTAACTAGTAATATGTTACTGAATGCATTTGGTCCGTATAGTTAGGATTAATTACTTATTTCTAGTATTATTTTACTATAAAAATCAAGTATTGATTTACTTAATCTAAGTCATGTTTCATTTGTTCTTTTTCTTTTCTGCTGAAAGCCTGACTTTACAACAAAACATAGTAAATGCTTTATTTGGAAAGAAAAAAAGTATAAAAGACCACCATGAGTGTCCACCCTTCCATTAGCTGGCGAAATTTTGCTAATAAAGTATAGAAATTAGAATAATTAGCACACTTTTCCATAGTTTTGGTTTTGAACAGAATACGGTAATACAGAATACAAACTAGTGGATTAAAGGCAAATTAAATTAAATTCTCATTTCTGGGAGGGGGTGGAGCAGGAGGTTGATTAATTTATAGTCTTAGGATAATTTTTCTTCAGATGCTATAGTACAGGCATATAGTTTCGCTTTTGGTTAAAAAATAGTTCGTGGTTAAAAATGTGTATATAGCTCGTGGTTAAATATATGCGATCCTATAGTTAAAAGTATGTGTGTACTTATTATATCCTATAGTTAAAAATATATCATATGGTTAAAAATATGTATGTTTAATAATATAATGCATACACATTTTTTTGTTGAGCTGTTAAGGCTACAATGGCTAAAAATTTATCAACTTATCAACTTTGCCCTGAAATCAATAATTAACCTAAAGGAAGCACTAATAAAGTGTGCAATGGAGGTACTTTTGATTCTTACTAAATTTAAGATAATAAGTTCTCAAGTGCTCAAAATTTCGACTATAATGCTGAAATTCCTACTTATTACTGTTAAAATGTGCCTATGGTTAAAAACAAAATGCAATGTTAAGTATGCAAGTACCATTTGGAACGTTTCAAAAAATCTGAGCTTCAATAGGTCTGATTTTAAACATAATTTTAAAAATTCTAAAAAGATAATTTACAGATTTTAAGCCTATGTTTGTAGGTTTTAAGCCTATTTTTTCCTAATTGTAATTGTAATTTTTCATCAGAAGATGTTTTCCACTTTTTATTTCAGTACTACAAGAGTGAGAATTCTGGCACAAATTACAATTTATACATTTGACTTGCAAAGCTATTTGACAAATGAAAATACAAACAAAAGAAAATACAAACAAAAGAAAAGAATGTAAACAAAATATGAAAGTGTTAAAAGTCCAACTCCAATATAGAGAAACCGGTGAACTATTGCTTTTACGATCGTCTAAAGTGATAATCTTTTAATAGCAACTTGGGATGACTTGATAACTCAACATTACCACCCTATGTAGGTTTGATAAGCCTTTAATTCCGTGTTGACTAATTGTACCAAATTTCTTGGAGTATTTCCGTCGTTGAAGATTAAGATTTGTAGCACTGCCATGGCTATTTCGAAGCCCTTAGGGTAATCCATATCGAATTTATAAAAATATGTGATTTTATTTATCACAAGGATAGCCTGGGAATCCAAGCGTCAAACTTTGTTCACAGTCTAGTTTATGATATTTTTGCTGCTTGTATAACGCTTGGCGCAGGTAGCTCGCCTGCAGGGAGATTTTTCCCTGCAATGCAGGTTTGGCCTGATTGACCAGCTTTTGGCGTATTACTAGCAGTACTTTTGCGCGCATTTTAATAATTTCGATGCGCACGCATAATTTATGGAAAAAGCTGACTCTGCAGAAAAAAGGAAAACAAATGAAAATGAAAACATAAATTCATTTCAAAACAAAATGGCTGTTGGCTGGAACTCTAAATACATGTGGCTGATGTTTTGATTTGGTTTTAGTAGTTTTGAAAGTCTTTAGAGCTCTAAAGAAAGAGTTTTTATGGTAAGTTGATTATGTGTGTTTGCCTGGGTTTCCAAAGTTCAGAAAGTCTGTCCACAAGGGTTCGCACACAGACTGTTTATAGCATTCTGTGTCAGACTAATCTACCTGCACCAAGCTCTTTAATCTTAGAACTTTGTGAGATGAGGTATTTTTTTGGTTTTTTTCTTAGATTATGAGCTTGGATTCCCAGGCTATCACAAGGATGGCGGTTGTTTTTTAAAAGAATAAGGATAGGGTGACTCGAAGAAATTTTCGCTTTTGCTTTTTCTGGATCATCGCTGTCCTGAAAAAAAGTAAATACAAGCTTTAATTAAAGTAACAATTCAAACGTTTTTTTAACTTTTATCTAGTAGTGAGGGCATATAAGCCTATGTGAACACTGTAAAGACCCAGTTTTAATTTTAAGTAAAAGAAATTGTAACTAGTAATACTTTACTTAGTGCATTTTGTCCGTATATTTAGGATAATTTACTTATTTTCAGTATTATTTTACTATAAAAAAACAAGCATTGAATTACTTATTTTAAGTCATGTTTCATTTATTTGTTTTTTTTCCTTTCTGCTCAAAGCCTGACTATATTTACAAACCAAAATAATGCTTTATTTGGAATGATAAAAAGTAAATACTTTCAAGTTACTCTCAAGTTTTATTTTTTTCGAGTCTCTGGGTCGCAATAATCCTTTAAACTTTTACATGTTAATAAAAATTTATATTTATTCTTTTGTATTTTCATTTCTATTTTCAAGTTTAGGCAGAAGAACAATTTATAAATTGAAGCCAAATATACGTAAATAAATAGATAAAAAAATAAAACGACACGTCACCCTTGGTATAGCCTAATATAGCTGGCAAAATCTTGCTAATAAAATCTACAAATTTGAATTTTGAACAATACAAATTAGTGATTTAAGGCAAATTAAATTCTCACTTTCCGGGAGAGGGATGGAGGGGAAATCCCAGGACACCTACTTGATTAATATAATCTTTGAATAATTACTTCAGATGCTAATAGCATGTAGTTTATCTTTTGGTTAAAAATATGTATATGTCTTGCGTACAAAAATATCCTATGGTTAAAAAATATGTCTTGTGGTTAAAAATATGTAATCCTATGGTTATATACACGCTTCTGTCTGATAACTGGTTTATCGGTGATTCAAAAAATATACTTTTTGCGTTGGAAAAAGGCGTAAGACATGTTAGATTGCTGCTTGCGTCAATTTATATTTTGAACATGTACAAAACAAGACATATTGTCTATTGTACTCTTCTTAACCAATCAGATTGTTAATAATATTTTTTGGATCGCCGATAAGTGTTAAAACAAAATTAGCAATAGAATGCATCATTTGAAAACTGAAAACTGAATGAAAAAAGGTCACAACCTAACTGAAAATCAATATAGCTCGAGATATTAACTGAAGAAAAAAACAATGAACAAAAAAGTTGATACCATGTCGGGTACCATGTAAAAGTCAGTTTGCTTTTAACAAATTTGTGCACACGAGAACACATACTCTTTTGTGCTTAATTGTAGGGAGGGGGGGTCATTTTGCAATTTTAGGAAAAAATCACCTTCACTTAAATTTGTGCTACGAAGTGCCAAAATTGGCCAAAAACTTTCAATTTCCTAGGGATTTTTACCCGGGGGGGGGCACTCGATCTGAAAACGACCATACGTTCGGCCCAAAATTTGGCTTCTAAAATCGGACCCTTACAGTGCAGTGAATTTCCATTAAAAATCATACCCTTACAGTGCACTGAGTGCCCCCCCCCCCCGGGATTTTTAGCAAAATCAAGCCAATAGCACTTTATTATGACCCCCCCCATTTTGTTGATTTTTACCTACAATTAAGCACAAAAGAGTAAGCCCAACCATGAAATGCCTAAAAACTATCGAAATCAAAAGAAAAAAATTATATGACTAAAAATAAAGTCAATATCCAATAAAAGCATTGTACTTTGCCAGAATGGCCTTAGCCTGTTTTAGGCACTGTGCTGGTGCACGGTAGTCCTCAAAGAGTGAAAATTGTAGCATAGTCAATACCAGTTCCAAATCAGGAGGATCTACACAGGGTGTAATAACTTCCCACAAGTGCTACGATTGCCAACTCTAAATTGACCGACAAAAAATGACTGTTTTGTTAATGATGAGTGTAGCTTGCTTTCTCTTTTCTACCATTAACACAGGGTAGCTGTAATTTGTGATCGATTGATATATAGTATGTCTGGGTTTTAAGTTGAAAAAAAAATTCCCCAGCTAGAGGGTTAAAAGAGATTCTAAAATCAACTATTATGGAAAATTGAGCCATACCTCAATAACGTATGTAACCCATTTATGATGTATTTTCATAATAAAAAAAACCCAGTGTATCTCCAATAGTCTACGCGGAAAAACTGAGCCCCTAGAGTAATTTTAGTTTGCTACCTTTTTGTTGAGGAAAATTTATGACACATCCCCTTCTCCAGTTTTTCAAAAGATGTCATCCCTCAAAAGAAAGGGGAGCTTGAAAAATGAAAGAAAAATCTACCAGGTAGAGTACCCTGCCCAGTTGGCGACCGAAATTTTTTCATTCAAATTTTTTCCCTTACTTTGTACTTTTTTGAATCTTCTTAGAATAAAAAACTTTCGAACTAGTGCCCAGTTTGCGACCGACGTACCAGTCTGCGACCGATCGCTTAAACGAGAAAATCAGAGCTCTACTTTGCAGGCTAGACTATATGGATTGTTCAAAATGATAAAGAAACTCATAAGCATTCTTGTATTAAATTTCTTTTCACTCCTTCTTTTGTTTTGAAATGGCTTTTTTCATTTCCCTCCGGTTTGGTTTATCCAAGATTTTCCTTCCAGTCACCATTTTTTTTTATTGATTTGTTTTTTTTTTGTCTTGAAAGTGGTGGTCTATGGAAAGGCTTATTTGAAAAAAAAACGCGGGTTTTTTTGTATCCATCCGGAGATCGAATACACCGGTTTTCTTTGTTATTTCACATCGGAACACTAGAAACGTCAGAACTGATCGAATCTAAGACCCAGGCTTCTTATTTCCTCTCGAACGATTTCTGCCTTCATAAAAATACTGCTCAGAGTATTCAGAGAAATTTACAGAAGAGTACAAAAAGTGAATCTACAAAATATATGTTGGAAGAATGTTTTAGCAATGTTTGATGTCGAAAATTTGTAGCAAGAGAATCAAGGTAAGTTTTCATCACTTTATTTTCACTTATCATCCAAATCACACGATAAAAAACCTTCAAAAAACACTACTCAGATATTTTCGATTTGATATTGATATGTTTAACAAGTAATGTTCTTTAATCTAGGTCATTTACAACAACAATGTTTCCTAGATGCAAAATTAGAAAAAATAAGAATTACATCTTTATATTAGCGAGGTTAAGCAAGAAGCTATCTATTACGTGCGGAATCAATTACGTGAGATTCTAGGCTGGATCCGAGGCGTTTTAGCCCGTGTTTTCAAGCTTGCGTCTTTCAGGAAAAAAGAAGTTAAGCAAAAGAGAAATCTATTACGTATGACGTCATGTTTTGTTTTGCCGCCTTTCGCTTTCGCTTTCTAGTTTCCAATTTTTTTTGGATTTGAGAAAACACATACAGTTTGCAGACGTTTGCAGTGCAGTCTGGACCAGTGTTGCTGTAGAGTATCAAATCAGAATCAAAACAATCAAAATGGATGCTGCTGACCAAGAAATGGATGACATGATGGATGTAGATTTTGCTGTTGGTAATGGAGGTTTTGTCGATGTGGAAAGTGGAAGTGAAAGTGACGGTGTTGTTGATGAAATTGAAGTTGAGACTGATGATGTTGACAGTGGTGATGGTGAATCTGATATTGGAAGTGATGGTGAAGACAGCAGTGGTAGCAGTGATGATGATGATGATGAGGAGAATAGTAGTGGTGATGAATCTGAGATTGGTAGTGATGAAGAAGATGAGGTTGATGGGATTGTGGAAGCTTATTTGGCAGGTGTGCTGAATGATGAAGAATTTGCAAATTTGATGGTGGTAGCTGCTAATGGAGGTGTTCGTCGTGAAAGATATTTGCAGAGGTGGGAACCATTTGATTTTGATGTTTGGTCTGAGGAAGAATGTCGTGTTGATACCAGGTTTAGGAAGGAGGATGTGTTGAAGCTTGTTGATTTGTTTGGTTTAGGGGAGGAGATTGTGACGTACAACAGGGTGAGGGTTGATTCTGTGGAGGCACTGTGTTTGTTGTTGAGGCGGTTAGCATTTCCTTGTAGATTTGTTGATTTGATGGCAAAGTTTGGTCGACCGAAAGAGACGCTTTGTGTTATTTTCAATCACATGCTCAACCATATTTATCACAATTTTAGCCATCTTTTGACATCCTTTAACCAGCAATGGCTGTCACCACAACGACTCACGTATTATGCTGAAAGAGTTGCAGCAAAAGGGGCTCCACTCGCCAACTGCTGGGGATTCATTGATGGAACCCTGAGACCGATTGCCCGACCAAAACAAAACCAGCGCGTGATGTACAATGGTCACAAACGAGTACATGGGTTCAAATTTCAATCCATATCTGCCCCAAATGGTTTGATAGCTAACTTTTTTGGACCGCTTGAGGGATCACGTCATGATTCCTATTTGTTAGCCCAGTCAGGAATATTAGATGCACTGGAAAGACATTCGGTTGGTGTGAATGGTGAGGTTTTGTGTGTGTATGGTGACCCTGCATATCCCTTGAGTGAACATATTCAGACTGGCTTTCCTAATGCTCAACCAGAAGATCAAGTTGAATATAACCGAGCCATGTCTAGCGTTCGTGTGTCTGTTGAGTGGTGCTTTGGTGAGATTGTTGAAAGGTTTCGCTTCACTGATTTCAAGAAAATGATGAAAACAGGATTGAGTCCAGTGGCAAAACAGTATGCAGTGTCGGCCCTGCTTCAAAATTGCCACAATTGTTTGTATTCTTCAAAGTGTGCTCAATTTTTTGAATGTGATCCACCTGCTTTGGAAGACTACCTCCAGCCAATCTGAAGATCAATTGACGTGTGATGAATGTGGAAAAAACGGTTCTTTTTTAAACCACAAAATATCTCCTAAAAAACAAATCTTACTTGAATATCTCTCTAATGTTTATGTCTTTTTTGACAAAAC
>NW_027103440.1:0-5945 GCF_902728285.1 Clytia hemisphaerica | reverse complement strand
CACTGGGCGAAATAAGAGATTTCCAATCCTGGAAATATCTTGAAAATATGGCATTTCTAGGGATTTCCAGTGATTAGAAATATGATATTTCCAATACATTTGTAAATATGGAAATATGACTTTTCTATATTTCCAAAGTTTTGGAAATATCATATTTCCAAAATTTGTAAATGTGGAAATATGGTATTTCCAAAACTTTGGAAATATAGAAAAGTCATATTTCCATATTTACAAATGTATTGGAAATATGGTATTTCCAAAACTTTGGAAATATGGAAAAGTCATATTTCCAAAGCTTTGGAAATATAGAAAAGTCATATTTCCATATTTACAAATGTATTGGAAATACGGTTTTCCCAATCCTCGAAATATCTTGAAAATATAGTATTTCTATGGGTTTCCAGTGATTAGAAATATTATATTCCCAGTAAATTTTAAATGTTAAGAAGATGTTTAAAATTTTTGCAAAAGTCTTGTTTGCTGATTGATATTCGAGAAGTTGCCTCCAAATCATAAGACATAATAAATAACAAGTTATCAAACAATAATGTTGAGGAGTTATTTTTGAATATTTTCCATAAAAAAAAGTGAAATTTACAAATATAGTTCAACTCATGTAATTCAAATGGTGAAGGGGTCATATATTTGATCGTATTTGTGGAATTTTCAACTTCAGAGATACATAAACGATTTGCAAATTGTGTGAAATTTCGAATTAAAGGAGTTTGGATTACATAAATTAGACTGCTAATGAAATGTAAGAATATATATAAGTAACAATCTATACTGCATTTCTATCTACAAAATTTTAAACATGTACTGTACAATAACTGCATTTATTTTGGCAGGTACTAAAATATCAAAATTTTACTCTTATCCTTCCCACATTTTTCAAATTCCCTAAATTTGAGAAATTTCACCACCACATGCTCGTCAAACCATTATTCAACAAGTGGCTAAAAAGCCTTTCCATATTGATTTTCTTACAAGCATGTCTACTGCCCATGGGAAGAGGGGCTATTAATTAACTGAAATAAATAAAAATATCAAGTAAAGAAAATCTCAAACAAAAGAAACATTAAAGCAAAATAGTAACATAATATAACAAAATGAATAGGTTAAAGGTTTATTTAGTTATTATTGTCCATGCATTTGATTCGTCGACCTCAGGTGCTGCCCTTCCACTGAAAGGCCCCATCTTGCGTATAACAGTTTGTCTTCGCGCTTTTGTCGATCGCTTTGTCATTGTCTTTTTATCCAACGCTTCAAATAGTCGCGCGGCTGAGGTCGAAAAACGTTTCATTTCGTGATACATATTTTAGATTCCAAAAAAAACAACGGAAACTCGCGAATTAGTATGTGTAGATTACAAAATCAAAAAGTTTCCATGATATTATCGTGCAAGTAACGAGTAATTGGTGATTTTTTGCGTTTCCAGGCAAAAATGCAAGGCCTGGAAATTCATGATTTTTGGGGGGTCTTCAAATTAAAAAAAACTGTAAAAAACTGATGGAAAACAGGGAATTTCCCCACAATCTGCATTAATTTATGCAAAATTAAACACCTTTTTGACCACAAATAGGCCCATAACTTTTGATCTAGAGAAGTTGGGACTTTGGTGTAATACACTTTTTTGCTCAGTTTGAAGAGCTCTATCATGCGACATAGGTCTTTTTTTAATTTGAAGACCCCCAAAAATCATGAATTTCCAGGCCTTGCAATTTTGCCTGGAAACGCAAAAAATCGCCATTTACTCGTTACTTGCACGATAATATCGTGGAAACTTTTTGATTTTGGAATCTACATATACTAATTCGAGAGTTTCCATCGAAAAAAGTGGAAGCCACTTTTTTCGACCTCAGCCGCGCGACTAAAAGTACTTATCACATTTTTGCGAACGCCATCTCAGTGGCTGAACCTCTAGTCCTCCTTTTCATCTTCGGACGACATGAAGTCCATCGTTAAAACCTTATCTATCACCGTTTTATCGAAGTCAGAGAGAGTCGTCTTCGCTTTTAGCACCTTCTTCCGATTTCTAAGCGTCTGAAAAAAGGAAAAAGACAAAAATGATTGAAGTAATACTGTGAAAGCTGAAAAGTAATGCAGGTTGAAAAGATAAAGTACTATTGAATGAAATCTGTGACTTAATGTTTTCCGAACTTCTTCAAAGTGTTTAGCTACTATCATTGCCGGCAAAATTTTTGCGCTCAACAACTTTCAAGTAAGACCCCCGGTAAATCTATAAAAAAGCCTAACATATATGTTTTTCAAATACGTGTTAACGGTTTCAATACAGAAAGCTTCAGCTATTGTGATAGTATGCCCACAAAGATGGGTGGCCACGTCATTACATCAATCTATTGTTTATATGAAAATGAAAGACACAGTATTAGTTCATAGATTTAAAAGGCCTCTTACCGTTTTTTACGTCAATTTTTTTTGAACAGAAAGTTATCATTTTCTTCTGTGGTGTAGTACTTGAAGAATTGATATAAGTTGTCACCGATGCTGAGATTGAGGGAAAAAGATAATTATTATGGTACTTTTTTGAACGAAAAGAACTGAAGAGGGACAAAAGCCTAACCTCTATTAATTCCACTAATAAAAAAAAAAATCCTTTTCTATTCAACCATTGCATATTAATCAAAGGCAGAAATAAAAAAAAATGAAAATAAAAAAGGATCTCCAGATATCTCAACCATTTTCTGTTCATAATAAAAACAATAAATACAACAAATAAATCTCAATTACTCTTTCATGAAATGGAATTATAACTATTCTTCTAATATTCTAAAAATTACTTCATTTGTATTCACTTACATAAAACTGTGATCTTTCCTTTTTCCCTTGGATGTTGAATTCAATAAAGATTGAAATGTTCCTATATATTAAAAAATATATATACAGAAATATACACATCCAATAAATTTGTTACATCAATATGATCATTAAGAAATCTAAATTTTATGCGTGTTTAGGAAAATTCAATATCACAGGCACCTAACAGTGCTGCAAATAAGGAAATCTAAGTTGGCCGGTAATTTTTACGAGCGTAGCGAGTAAATTTTGAGCAGGGGGTCTGGGGGGCGCTCTAAGCCCCCCAGCGGGGGTTCTAGGGGCGGAGCCCCCTTTTTTGGAGTCCGAAATGACCCTTACATGGCTAAACCCTTTTAGTTTAAAATCTGTTCCTCTTTTATAGCGGTATTAAAGCATCTAGTTGGGTTGTAAAGCACTTTTTTATGCTGCTACTGCACACAAGTGTGGAACGAAGAAATTTAGATAGGGTCAGATATATATTATATATACTATAGTATAATAAACATTTCAGTTAGAGCGGAAGATATGAAAGATAAAATGAATGATGACTCGAATTTTCTATTTTCTGATAATTTTTCTTTAAAAAAAATTAATTTCATAAATCACAAGATTACTTCCTATCATTTTTCTTCTTCCTGTTCTCCCTCGCTTTCACTACTGTTCGAAAAGGATGGCAACTGGGAACCCCGCCTTGGTGGTTTATTGGACTTACGTTTTCGGTATTTTTTCGAGGCTTTGATTCATCGACGATCTTTGTAATTGTACCATTACTCATGCTTTTCACAATACCGATCAATAAAGACTTTTGTGTTGGCCCAGACACTTTAATCCGCGCGGGATGTTAAATTACTTTCTGTCAAAGAATTTCGCCATCAGTTTTAACAATTCTCATTTGAAAAAAACCTTTCAAGTGAGGCATTGCCGATGGCGCGCAAAAACACAGCTCTGCAATCAAAAAAATATTGCTCCATCCACGGTCGTCTTTGTAAGGATTGAGGAACTGCCATACCTTGATGGGAGTGTGTATTTGGTGATTGAAATGTTTCATTGTGTCATGACTAAGCTGATGTACTCGTCAGAACTTTTTCGAGTGAATGTTGGGTGAGTCTTTTTAAGTCTTTTCGAAGTGACCAAAGATATTCGATAAGCTTCGATATTGTTCTAAGCTGAAGTCGACTGATTCGATCGTAATAGTCATTTTTTCAGGCAAATCCATTTGCGAGAATCTACACGCGCACAACATCGTAAAAAGATCGCAGCAATGGGAGTAACCAGTTACATCGTCACCCATCATTTTCGTCAGATAAAAGCTGCAAACCTTTCTTTCAATGCTTCGAGTATTAGGTCGATATACTTTGTTGATTATGTTTGATACTGTCGATCTCTCTTTTGTAATACTGAATAGTGATGTCTTGATATTTAAAAGTTTTTTCCTTTTTCATCTTGGTCTTCCTTATGTTGGCAAAAACTTTTTGTAGGTTTGGTAGATTGAAAATAGTTTCAGGATTTTTCTCGAATCGCCTTTTCATAAGGAAATACGCCAGGACCATGTCATCTAACTCATCAACTAATTCATGATTCCAAAATTTTCTTTGAGATTGAAGACTAAATTCATGCTGGATTTAACAGATCAATAACTAGACCACATCGGAGTAAACATTTGCCAGTTAACAGTCTCCTCTTTCCTTCTAAAGTGCTTTATCCGTCTGTTTTGAGGTGTCAGCAATTACATTTCAAGTGCTGCAAATAAAGTCCGAATTGTCAACCAATCAGACATGCTGGTAGACATGGGCAAACAACGTGTTCCAGTGCCTTTGCTGCTTGACACAATATCAGCAAACTCGTACTTCTTTCAATATTATGTAGCTTCGTAATTCTCTTAACTTTTCGATGATTTCTGATAAAGTAGAAAAGATTTGTCAAGCTTTTTTTAACAGGAGCTTAGACCCAAACTCATCAAGCCTTAAATTCTAATTCAAGTCGATGTGACAGACAAACACCAAAAAACACGCCATTCAAGACCATCCTCTCGAAATTTAGCTGCAAGTCCTGTTTAATTACCACTTACACTGGCACCATCGCTGGCTAAAAAAAAGATTTTATCCTTTAGTTCTGGCATTCCCACGTCATCAAAAGCCTTGTGAGAGAACTTTTGATTCCTGCTGCGTCTAATGGGAACATCTTTCAAAGCAATGAATGAAAGAGTAGGCTCGAATTCAGTGAGGTCAACAAACATCAGGTACCACATTCCTTTTCCTTCAGCAGATCCGACTTCCATCGAAACGAAATCTTCAGTTTGACTTGACATCTTCCTCGATATTGTCTCACTAATGAATTTAGAATTCTGTGCCATTGTGTCGGTTTTTCTAGCGTAACGTTGAATTTATACCATTTTAACTCAGCCCATTCTACCCAATCTGTAAAATCAACGTATGTCTGCCTTGTATGATTCAATATGCGTGGAATAGTTTTAAAAGTCCTTCTTTTTCAGTGTTGGACATCTTTTTTAACCCTTTGACAATTGGTGCACCACTGGAGTGTTCTAAAAGAAAAAAGGCCATTCATGACTAACCTGGAAAAAGAAACACTTAGTGGTGACAAGTTCACCAGGGCAAATCTTAAAACTCACTCACTGGATACGGGGGTAATGGTTGATTTCTTACCAGGGCTATAATGGCTGTTAAAATCCAAAATAATGATGGTCGAATTTCAGTATAGTAGAACTTACCAAGGGTATGTAATTGATACAAAAATTTTTACCTGAGTTACAGTTTTCTGTAACTGCTCCTGATGCTTTGCATTTCCTCTTCTTCAGTTCTTACTCTGTCATGCTTGTTGTCTTTTCATGTTCAGCACAGCAGATTCTGTAATTTTAGATCCTTTCACAAATGCTTCCGAATAATTTTGCTCGATTCTATTGTCTTCCCAGTGACACAGAGTTACATGTCATTCCTGAGAATGGTTTACATTTAACCATGAAAACGTTTTTCATTTTTGAAAGAGTTTTTATTTTGGAAAATTTGAGCTGCCATGTTCCTTTCTATTTGGTCTTTCGCAAGAGGTTTGTTTGAGTCATAGGAGTAAAAATTCTCATTAACAACGCTCCACCGTATATAAAAAAATATATA
>NW_027103439.1:126733-132805 GCF_902728285.1 Clytia hemisphaerica | reverse complement strand
ATGATAGCCTCGTTAGACGTTAATCTTCAACACTGAAAAGGCTTCTTTGCGGGTATCACCTTATAAAAAACTCCGGTCAAAGATGGCAGATATAGCTTTGTCCAGGGTTCAAAGGTCAGTGGGTAAGATTGTTTTTACATATTTAGCTATATATGCAGCCACTTTTTAGTCGAACAATTTCTTTTATAGGGCCGAAACGATATGATCGGGGAGTTAAATTGAAATTTTATTTCGAGTTTTCTTTTTTTACCCCATATCTTAAGGCCGGCGCAAATGCATCCAATATTGGATCCAACATTATTGTTGCATGAGATTGTGGGTTCATTTGTGCCAGTCACAAAATCACAAAGTTTTAAGTAGTCAAACTTTTCATCCAACATCTTTTTATGAGATTGCCGTCACTTTCATGTTGGCTTCAATGCTGGATGACACCCCCGTGTCACAGACCCGCTGGGCACCCCCACCCGCTGAAAAAAAGGTCCAAAATTTTGTCCCCGGGGAAAAAAACGGGCTAAATTTGCCTCCGGGGAATCCCCACTGAAAACTTTCAATTTATCTAGATCCCCACTAAGTAGCTCTTCAAAATTTTTATTTCCCCGCCGGTCCCCACTGAAACTTTAAGATTTTGAGAAAACCCCGCTACCCGCCTATGCTCAAAAACATCAACAGAATTTATGCAAAACTTTAGTTTGAAAACTTATGTTAAAAAAACTGCTAACTGTTACAGGGGGGGGTCAAGCCTCAGGGTACTAAAGCATAGCCTAGAGAGGGTACTTATCTAAAAAAATTTTGCTCAACCACCACCAACTAGTACCCGCGTACTTATGACTTTTCCCTTCTAGACCCTATACCCACCCAAAAAGTACCCGGGTACTCAAGGACTTTTCTCTTCTAGACCCCATACCAACCCAAAAAGTACCCGGGTACTTAAGGACTTTTCCTTCTTAGACCATACCTACAAAAAAAATTATACTTATTATCTTTCAATCTACACTCATCAAAATTAAACCCACCCTTATAAACTTTAATTTTAATTTTCCTTTACTTATTAGCCCAACTAATAAGCCAGGCGTAATTTACAGTAATACATTCGGGTATATTGATTGCCTTATTTTTTAAAATGAAAACAGATGAAAACAATGTAAAAGCACTTTTTCACAATCTTACAAAATTTAGAACAGGTTTAACAAAAGATCTAGTTTCTGAAATATCTGGAAATATAAAAAGTATAAACCAGAGTAAATTAGCAAAAACTACACATAAAATAGAAACTAATATAAACTAAATATAACCAGTTGCAATAGACCCAAGTAAAATTCACTTTAAAAACGAAATCTGTAACACTTTTATCTAAACTCCATTTGTTATACTTATTGAGCTTTGTTGTGGATGTCCTAGAGACGTTATTATCCGGTCAAAGATGATGCAAAGCAACCTATTGTGGTAATAGAAACAAAATAATATAATACGAAAATGGCTAAAAAAACAAGAAGAAAGTTTCTAAACAGGTTTTTTAATAAAGCTGAATAAAGAAGTAACCACAAACTATCTGTAATAAGTAAGCTTTTGAAATAAAAGAAGCCAAGATAGGATATAAATCAGAATTTTTGAGTTTTCTACTTTACCTGGTGGTATCAAAGTGTAGAAATCTGGCCCATGTGACTATTTTGGCAGAATTTAGGTGACATTATCATCTCGCAATATTTTTTTGAAAAGCTGTAATAAGTCAGAAAAATGAAAGAACAAATTCAAAATGGCTTTCACTTTCACTTCAAAACTTTTCCCTAAATTTCTTTTTCTTGGCAGGTCTTTTTATGTTTTGATATTACATCAACAATATAAAACAATTTAAAACTTTCTTTTCATCAATAATTTTATATGGCAATCATGTGTATCTGTTCTTCGTTCAAATTTATGCTAGAAGAACTTATTTTTAACCATCCAATGATGGCATAAAAAGTATGGTTTTTAACAATACTTAAGTCTCAAAGCCTTAAATTATCTGAAAACAAAATAAAACTATCACCAGTACCCAAAATGGTCAAGGTACTTATTTTACAAAGAAAATTCACATAGACCCCCCAATTCGTACCCGGGTACTTGTTTGTTGAACAAAACTTGGCTCCCCACCCACCCAAAAGTACCCGGTACTTATCAATTTTTTGGAAAAAACACCCACCCCACCGGCTATGCTTAGTACCCTGAGGCTTACCCCCCCTGTGTTATTCTATCTTTGATTAAACTCTTATGATAATCTTTTCTTTAAGACTGACTGTTCATTGTCACAGACTTCATCCAGCCAGCCAATTTTTTTTAACATCCAATTTAAGATAGATTGTTACCATATTTGTTTTGATTTTGAAATACCTTTAAATATATATTTTGTACCGCTCGCAAGCTAAGCGAAACAAACTGACAGATTTCTTTACCTAAGTAGTACTAACCTCCAAGCAGCTTTCGTGCTCCACTCATTCACGCATGCGCTCTAAAGGAATGGTTCTGCAGAGACGCGAGGTTCTCGGGTTTTCTTTGATGGCCACACTCTGAAATTTCAGAGCTTTTCACGATTCAATCTGATTCATCGCAGCATTCGCATAAAATTTATCGATTTGCTCGGGCCGTCTTTGGATGGTGGGCTAAACAAAATCGATTCTACTGCGACCGTGGCTTTCTTGCTCCGAACCAAATCCAAGATGGCGCCTGAAATTCACGTTTGGCTCTTGGTCAATGTTTGATTTTTTTATGGCTTTTGGACTTATGAAGGAAAATTCAATGTTTCAAATGTTGTTTATTCATTTAAGTGTAGCTCTGACATACACCCACAGAAGTGGCTGCTCATATTATTGACCTAAAAGCTTTGAAAGACTGTTTGAAAGGTGTATTATTGTTCACTGATTTTGCTTGGATGTTTTCTCATTTTTGTTCAAGATGACGGCTTAAAACCAACCAAATGATACAGGTATGTTCTCTTATGTAATGATTACTTCTCTTGCTATCTGCTTGATTATTAGGAGGAATGAAGCATTTTATAAGAACATTATAACTTAACGTGTGCGAAAATGTCTGTAGGCATTCAACCGACAAAAAATTTGATTCAAACACTAAGAGGTGACTAGTTTTGGTCTCTTTGTATTGTTGGATATTTGATTTTTTTTGGTAAAATATTTGGTGAAATTTTATGTTTGTTGGCTTTTTTAAGCGGTTTCGATGATCATTTTTTTGGTTGATACTTTTGCAATCAGACTTCAAAAACTTTCATGAGAAACTTTTTAAAGATTTGGAAGATAAAAAATACCAACTCTAAGTTCTGGAAATTATTGTTTGGCTTGAAAAGTCCAAAACTCCAAATAAATTTTATATTTATGTTTTGTAGCCCGATATGTTTCAGGTGCTCAAAGGGCATTCCACAGGAAAAAATTAGTCTTTTTGCAGATGAAGATTCAGATTGTTCCATGTACAATTGCCTGTTATCATCTGAAAAAATTCTTGGAAAATTTCAATTTTTCAAAAATACAGAGGATTTGCACTTATTTCTTACAAAAAATTGTTTCCTATAAAATGATAAAAAATCTTAAAATCGGGGCCAATCGGATACCGGTATCTGGTCACGTGTCATAGTTTTTCCCAGACCCCGCCGAACGCGGTTTTGTAAAATTCCGCTGGAGAAACTTTTCAGATCATCATATGCCTTAGCAATGGTGATCGGTTATGAGATTAAAGTAGTACGCGCTCAGCTAGGCTAGAAAATCCCGATTTTTTGTTTATGAACAGGCCTAGTCTAGAATGTGAGACACTGGAAAAACTGTTTACAGGTTTACAGTGGTTTTAAACCTTTGTGCTCTTCATGCAGTTTTATGGAGTTTTGATGATTAAAATGGGTTGAAAATAGACTTCTGTTGACCCTGAGAATACTTTAAGGATTTTTCAGTGTCAGTTATGTTTTGTAACTGTTATGATGAAATGAAAAGGAAGACAGAGAGAAAACAAACTTGGAAAACTTTGCAAGAAGCTGAGTCCTGAGAGGGATGTTTGTCTGGATTTATTCTACCAAGAAAAAAGAATTTATAAAGGGAGAGAGGATATTTCATTGTAGAAACTAAAATTATGGGAATGATTTGCTTTGAATCTTGTTGTGAATTTTGGAGGATTTTATTTTCCATATGATACAGCATGACCCATGGCCTGCAAAATACAACAGCAGCAGATGCATATGATAGGGTCTAGTGACCCCAACCAAAGACAAAATTGTTGACGATTGCAATGATATGAACCTGTCAAATAGTTCCGAATCAAGAGATTGTAAAACAGACTTCTCAAGACCATGAATGATTTTTGTTATCAAAAATTATGAATCGGTCATGATATTGTAAATTTGACGTGCTTTTCCAAACTCAGAGCTCAAACATCGAAACGACATTTCTTGACTAACTTGGGAATATGTTTAAATTCATTTTTGATGGATTATATTCCTGTTCTGCTATCATCCTGACAGCCTATACACAAAGTAAGAAACCCAACCTATGATTTAACTAAGTACCAGAATTCATTTGCTTGACTGAGAAATGTTTTTCTTTTTTTGGATTTGTGAATTATTTTACTTTTGGTGTGTCTCTTGGAATTTTAATGAAAGTGATAAGGAGAAATGGATGTATATAGAGGCATTATATTATTTTTTCTAGTTTTTACATTTTATTTCATATTGTTTTGTTGAAAAATTCATTAAGTTCATTACTCTTAGGTGCCAATAAACGTCCCCCCCGTTGTTAATTTTTCGAAAATTTTCCAACCCCCCGGCCTTATTAGACCCCCCCGTTTATTAATTTTAAAGAATTATTTTCAGTTGGCTAAAAAAGTCCCCTTATTTTGCTCAAAAACCTGATTTTAGCCTATATTTACCTTTTTTGGGGTTTCATACGTACAATTTCCAACCCCCTCGGCAATTAGGTCCCCCCCGTTTATTGAATTTCAAAAATTTTCCAACCCCCGTTTATTCGAACCCCCCCCCCCCCCGTTTATTTGGCACCTAAGAGTAAGCTTGATAATAGATTTTTATTTTTCAAAACAAAATGAACAACTTTGATCAAAAACTTCAAACAAACTTTTTTTTCTCTACCAGAGGTTATTTGATTATACACAAAATTTCTTAGTAGGGGGGATTTTGTTCGATTTTTTGGAATCTTGACTGTTTTGTTAGAAGCACTTGTTATATTTGGAAAGTAAGGGGTAGGGGAATCGAAATTACTATTTTCCAATTTTTTTTCGGACACCTTTGGTTGATTTTCGGACATATATGACGGTCTCAGGCAACAAATCAAGGGCTAAAATTAATGAAAATTTTGCTCGAGAAAAACGGACCTTGGATATTTTGGAAAGCTCTCAAAAAATTAAGATTAGAGATATATTGAAATAGGTGATTTCTGTTACCTAACTCGAATATTAACCCTTGAAAACCGTGTTTTTCAGCCAGAAAAGCTATTTTGTCCCGTTTTTGCGCTTTTTTGAAGCTCAATATCTTCGAGTTATGTACTGAATCACCTTATACTTGCATATATCTCTAATCCACTTTTTTGAGCGCTTTCCAAAAAAATATACAACAGGTCTCGTTTTCTCGAGCTAAAATTTTCATTAATTTTAGCCTATGATTTTTGCCTGAGACCGTCATATTTGTCCGAAAATCACACCAAAGTGTCCGAAAAAAAATTGGAAACATAGTAATTTCGATTCCCCTACCCCTTATCTTTCCAAAAATGTATAACAAGTGCTTCTAACAAAACAGTCGAGCGATTTTACAAAATGCCCTCTACTATCATCTCTTTTGTATATTTTTATGGCTCTCTCCCTTTGTGAGGCTTGTGATATTTCCATGCTGTTTAATAGAAAATGTGTACCATTATTATTGTTGAGATACCTATTTATTCAAAAAGTGAATGGATTTTAAAAGAAATTGTGTGATCTTTTCTTTTTCTATCATAACTTTTTTAGCTATACGGTTTTGAATTTTATAAGCAACGCAGTGCTAAAGGGCTCAGGCCTCAAAATGGCCTAAAAGCAACTTGGCTTAGGAACTCTAGA